>NC_084558.2:1432500-1545000 GCF_033978685.3 Nerophis lumbriciformis | reverse complement strand
CCTCAGTAGAAACATTTAAGTCCCATCTTAAAACTCATTTGTATACTCTAGCCTTTAAATAGCCCCCCTGTTAGACCAGTTGATCTGCCGTTTCTTTTCTTTTCTCCTCTGCTCCCCTTTTCCTTGAGGGGGGGGGGCACAGGTCCGGTGACCATGGATGAAGTGCTGGCTGTCCAGAGTCGGGACCCGGGGTGGACCGCTCGCCTGTGCATCAGCTGGGAACATCTCTGCGCTGCTGACCCGTCTCCGCTCGGGATGGTGTCCTGCTGGCCCCACTATGGACTGGACTCTTACTATTATGTTGGATCCACTATGGACTGGACTCTCACAATATTATGTCAGACCCACTCGACATCCATTGCTTTCGGTCTCCCCTAGAGGGGGGGGGGGTTACCCACATATGCGGTCCTCTCCAAGGTTTCTCATAGTCATTCACATCGACGTCCCACTGGGGTGAGTTTTTCCTTGCCCGTATGTGGGCTTTGTACCGAGGATGTCGTTGTGGCTTGTGCAGCCCTTTGAGACACTTGTGATTTAGGGCTATATAAATAAAGATTGATTGATTGATTGATTGATGTTGAATGTGACATTTACGCGTCCTGTGATTGGATACCCACCGGGACCGTTAGCGGATGAATTTGAGAACACATACAGTTGACAGACAGTTGCGATAGCCAATCAGATCACAAGTTGTTGACAGTAGCCTATCTAAGTAGCTTGATGTTAACAAGACTTTGATTGGATACTCACTTGTTATTCCAAAGTGAGTATCCATTCACAAGTTTCAATTTAGCAGGAAGTGTTGCGCCATAACCAGACCGGGTTAGCAGAGAAGGAGAGCAAAACATTGATTAGCTGGCAGATATATATTTGCAAGGCCATTTTCAAGAAGGATATTTAGAAAGAGAAACTACATCTTGTGAGACGATGTCGACCAACCCCGGAAGCGAGCTCAGCTGTTCTGGCGATGGAATGGAAAAATGCTCGCCATTTCCACTCGAATCAGCCGACGACGAGGGATACCACTGGCCTTCCTTTTTTCCTTTTTTTTTCCCCTCACCCCACAACCCCCCCACCCCAACCCCCATTGTTTACCTGTATCTCACCTTTTTTGTAAGGGGCGCCGGAAGTTGGCAGACCCGTCAGCGATCCTGTTCTGTCTCCCTGTAATGTTTGTCTGATCTTGAATGGGATTGTGCTGAAAATTTTAATTTCCCCTCGAGGATTAATAAAGTATTTCTGATTCTGATTATACGGCGTTCTAACAAATTGTGAGTTCAAATATTTATTTTTTTCACTTTTAATATGTTTTTTGCAGTTTTAACTTTGACAGTACCACATAAGATATGTTTTAATTCCTGATACGGGTTAATTGATTTTTAAATGTGCCAGAAAATAACTCGTTTTGTACATTGTTGAGGCTATTCAATGCCCAGTAGGGCATAAATGTGTTCCTGTACAGTATTTCTCTAGCAATGGTCATGTGGTGACATAAATGATGGTATTTTGAGAGGTAATTATTGAAGTCGGACATCACTGAAGGCCTGGGTGGGAAACGCACGGCCCGCCACTGCATTACACCCAGTTTGACCAGTAACACGGTGTTGGAATATTTACCGTATTTTCCGCACTATAAGGCGCACCTAAAAACCACAAATTTTCTCAAAAGCTGACAGTGCGCCTTATAATCCGGTGCGCCTTATATATGGGTTAATATTAATATTAATTTTCATAAAGTTTAGGTCTCGCAACTACGGTAAACAGCCGCCATCTTTTTTCCCCGTAGAAGAAGCGCGCGGTGCATGCTGGGATATGTGACGTTTCATTTCCATTTGTGTGTTTATGTAAAGACCCCAAAATGGCTCCTATTAAGTGTGTTGTCTGTCTAATTATAAATAATGCAGACGAGGCGTGTTAACTGAGTTCTCAACGTTTACTCACAGCGTGCTCATAACCACATTCTAACTCCCAGCATACAACAACGCTTCTCAGGGCTACCGCGCATGCTCGTCACTATCGTTGCATGCTGGGTAGTGTAGTTGTTATATTTGCTAGCTCATAACATCACATTTAGAGACACGCTTACGCGCTTAATTCAATACTCGCCGTCATTCCGGGTGGATTGACAAAAGACCTCCAGCCGCTAGATATTGGTGTCAACAGAGCATTCGAAGCTAGACTGCTAACTGCGTGGGAACAGTGGATGACAGAAGGCGAACACACGTGACGTTCACCAAGACAGGGAGACAGCGCCGGACGACATACGCCAACATCTGCCAATGGATCGTAAATGCCTGGGCAGATATTTCGGTCACAACTGTGGTCCGAGCTTTCCGGAAGGCAGGATTCACAGAACTGCTGGACAACAGCGACACTGACTCCGATTACTTCGACGAGACGGAGCCGGCCATTTTGGATCCCACATTCGCCCAACTTTTCAATTCGGACACCGTAGGAGAAGAATTCGAGGGATTTATGAATGAAGAATAACTTCAGAAAGTGAGCGTTATGTTTATTTTGTGTGTTGTGACATTAACGTTCGAGCAACATTATGTTGCTATTGCTCTGCACTATTTTGAATTTTACTATGTTTGTGATTGCACATTTGCGTACAGTTTGGGAGTGAACAGAGTTGTTAGAACGCTGGTTTTTAATATATTATTAAAGTTTGACTGACCTATCTGACTGTTTTTTTGACATTCCTTTAGCGCAGTTAGATGCGGTTTACAACACGGGGCGGCTTATAGGTGGACAAAGTTTTGAAATATGCCGTTCATTGAAGGCGCGGCTTATAACCCAGGGCGCCTTATGGTGCGGAAAATACGGTAAGTGATTCTTTGGCGTACCGCTAGATGGAGCCAGTTTGAGAAACACTACATTAGACAATGGTCAATAACTTTTAGACAATTAGTTGCAGTCTTTTTTATTAGATTGTTTCTGTCTAAAAAGGTCTGTACTAAATTTAAAGGGGACTTATGATGAATTCTGTCTTTCTAACATAAATGTTAAGCAATATGCGAAAGCATCATATTATGAGGTTCATGCATTTTGCCGTAAACTTGCACACAGTTTTGGATGCCTCTGATCGCAGGGTTTTAGAGTTCGGCTACGTCACAACATCACAGTGAGGTGCACATACTTAAATGGGTTATACTTGTATAGTGCGTTTCTACATTCAAGGTACTCAAAGCGCTTTGACACTATTTCCACATTCATTCACCCATCCATTCACACAGTGATGGCGGTGGCTGCCGTGCAAGACCCTAACCACGATTCATCGGGAGCAAGGGTGAAGTGTCTTGCCCAAGGACACAACGGGCGTGACTAGGATGGCGGGAGCTGGGATCGAACCTGGAACCCTCAGGTTGCTTTATCATCCGAGCCACGCCGTCCCCACTTATTTGGACATTACGTCAAGCTCTCAGCCAGAGGGGGAGGATCTCCTCTCCCTCTGCTTCAGGCTATGAGGAAACACAAATAGTTAGGATCAAGTATTATTTCCATCTAATCGTGGCATGTGCGTAATAACACAGATGTGCAACACGCAGTGACTTAATAGCCCCTAAAAGCAGCTCTTTTTATTCGGAGTCTGAATCGATCAGCAAGTGTGCATGTGTAATTAATGTTTTGACCGAGTGAATCTATATAATGTTTATACATTTTTGACCGTGTCTGGAAAAAAATAGCGATGACAACTTCAAGATATATATTTAAACAGTGTACATTTTCAAAAGATAAATTATGGTACTTTTGGAGAATATGGGGTGTGGTTTCATTTGCAATCTGGGAACGCTTTCAGAATCTAACATCTTATAGACAAACTAAATAAAATGGTTATGTGGAGCAAAATTTACACCAAAACCAATCCAATACATATTATCTGGGCCACAATGAAGTGTTTTAAACGTTGATTAAAATCATCATAAGTCCCAATATCGGTATTATGTGATCGCTGTCAACAGTTTTCAGCTAAGTTAATGCACATGTTTTGGCTTTATTGGACTGCAATTTTTAATGCTGTGTCTTTAGTAAATGGCAAAAAGATTGAGCCAAATCCTCTAAGCAGACTATTTGGAGTAACACCTCAGTCAGCTATCCTTAGCAAATCCTAAAAGAATCTTGTAGCATTCACTACTTTGTTGGCTAGAAGACTCATTTTGTTAAATTGGAAGGCAACAGCGCCTCTTTGCCACACCCACTGGATTAATGATGTTTTGTTTTTTCTTAAACTGGAGAAAATTAGGCTGGCATTGAACGGTTGTTCTGTGAAGTTTCAGGAAGTATGGGGAGGTTTCCTAAAACATGTAAAAGAGAGTTATCTCAAATTTAACCCCGATTGAAAAGTAATTGAAAAGTAGACAATTGACGAGCCCTTTGTCTGTTTTTTTGTATTGCTGCACCGTGTTGGGGACATTCCACAGTGCAATTGTCTCTGGCTTCATGTCAATATTTTCCCATATATATTTGACTGATGCATGTTTTTTTTTTCTATATTATTATGTTGTTTTTATTTTATAAATAATTTTTGTGGGTTAATTGTTTGGGGGAGAAAAAAATAACATTTTACATGTGTTTAATTGTATTTCTGGACTGTATATGTCAAAAATCCAACAAACAAATGTTTGAAAAAAATATTAATTATAGGTCCCCTTCTATGGTTATTCAGCTAAACAGCCCAAAGTTACATTGTGTGTTTTTTCTGTTGTAAGAAATTTCAAGTCAATCTAACAGCACCTTCACATGGAAAAAATGTTAATTTTTTTGAGTGCAGCTGTGTTTGTAAGATACTTTAAATCATATAAATGCTTAAGAAGCTATGGAGTATCAGAGACAAGTATAGAGAACTGATGTTACCTGAAGGAAATCAATTTGGTGTAGCAGAGAATGGGGCAGAAGAAGGTGAGGATGTGTTTCCACACCTTTGTGTTCCTCTTCATGTCGCCCCACCAGATCTGGGACAACAGAGACTGCAGGGGAAGAAATACTCCATTCACTACATGCTATGTCACATGTGTCAAACTCAAGGATCCGGGGCCATACTTGGCCCGTCACATCATTTTATGTGGCCTGCAAAAGCCTAGAATTATTGTGCGTCAACTTCATCTTTATTGTTGAATGTAGTTCATTTTGACAGAAATAATTGCTTATTTAAATATTATACAACTAAATATTCCAAGCATCTGTTGTGATATATATCACATATATATATATCACATACATACACACACACACACACACACACACACACATATATATATATCACATACACACACATGTATATATATATATCACATACATACATATATATATATATATATCACATACATACAATAATATATATCACATATATATATATATATATATATATATATATATATGTGTGTGTGTGGGGAAAAAAATCACAAGACTATTTCATCTCTACAGGCCTGTTTCATGAGGGGGGTACCCTCAATCGTCAGGAGATTTTAATGGGAGCATTCGCATACCATGGTTTATATAGGGCACAGAGTGGGTGGGTACAGGCTGGCCTAGGGGCGTGGTGATTGGCTCATGTGTTACCTAGAAGATGTTTCCGTCTATGGCGGCATGTTGTTACAATTTCGCTGCGCTTGTTGAGGGATGACAGGTCTGGACGGTAGATGATAAACAGTTTCTCTTTCAAGCATAGGTTGCATCTTTTATTACCACTATTGTAAGGTGTGCTGGATGCAAGAATTTGCCATGTTATTGAATATTCAACATTATTGTCTTTGAGGTCCCAAATGTGTTTGCTGAGTTCTGTGGTATTTCGCAGGTTTTTGTTCCTGAAAGAAGCCTTGTGGTTGTTCCATCTGGTTTTGAATTCACCCTCGGTTAATCCTACATATGTGTCGGATGTGTTAATGTCCTTGCGTATTACCTTACACCTTACAATAGTGGTAATAAAAGATGCAACCTATGCTTGAAAGAGAAACTGTTTATCATCTACCGTCCAGACCTGTCATCCCTCAACAAGCGCAGCGAAATTGTAACAACATGCCGCCATAGACGGAAACATCTCCTAGGTAACACATGAGCCAATCACCACGCCCCTAGGCCAGCCTGTACCCACCCACTCTGTGCCCTATATAAACCATGGTATGCGAATGCTCCCATTAAAATCTCCTGACGATTGAGGGTACCCCCCTCATGAAACAGGCCTGTAGAGATGAAATAGTCTTGTGATTTTTTTCCCCACACATACATATATTGCGCTCTACTACGGTATCGAGCACTATTTTTTGGATAACCTTATTAAGACATATATATATATATATATATATATACACACACATATATAAATATATATATATATATATCACATACATACATATATACATATATATATCACATACATATATCACATACATACATATATATATCACATACATACATATACACACACACACACATACATACACATACATACATACATATATATATATACAAACATACATACATACACACACACACACACACACACACACACACACACACACACATACATACATATATACACATATGCTTGTCAACTTAACTTCTAATTAAAATAAATAAGTAAGTCATCCATCAGTTTGTTAGCAAAATATAATGAAATGCATAGGCAGTTGCGTAATAATATCATGAGGTAATTATACATTTGTATTCATACATATTCACTATTTATTTTAAGTGGCCCTCTGAAGGCTACAATACCTGCGATGTGGTGCTCAATGAAAACGGGTTTGACACCCCTGTGCTAAGTCATGTGCTCGTTTGAGGGTGAGCTAAGTGACCCACCTGCACTCCGTCATTGCTGAAGAAAAGCCGAGCGTCTGCACCCATTCCCATCTGGAGGCAGGTGGTGCCGCCCCACACCGGAGATTTGCGGATCAGGAGGGTGAAGGATCGACTCTCGTTGCTGCGGTAACAAGAGCTGAAGACGTCTGGAATTTAGAAAGAAAACATGAGATATGAAAGCAACTTCTACAGTATCTCACAAAATTGTGTGTGCCACTTACATTTAAGACACCGTTTTGTTACAGCATATCTTCTCAAGAGACAATCAAAATTGGGCATCCTTTAGAGTAGTTAGTGTACAGCAGTTTACTGTATTGAAGATGAGCCATTATTGTTTAAACGTGTCTAAAAGGGGTCTAAACGGCAGACATTTATCGATGAAAATAACGAAAAGCTGCTGATGGTGTGTTTGACAGAAAAGCAGCTAGAAGTAGATCATGTAAAAGTCCACTCTCCAAGGTGAAGACTGTACATAATACTTTATAAAACAACTGTAGTTGTTAGTGTATTTCATAATATTGGATACATTTTATCCATCCATCCATCCATCCATTTTCTACCGCTTATTCCCTTCGGGGTCGCGGGCGGTGCTGGAGCCTATCTCAGCTACAATCGGGCGGAAGGCGGTGAACACCCTGGACAAGTCGCCACCTCATCGCAGGGCCAACACAGATAGACAGACAACATTCACACTCACATTCACACACTAGGGCCAATTTAGTGTTGCCAATCAACCTATCCCCAGGTGCATGTCTTTGGAGGTGGGAGGAAGCCGGAGTACCCGGAGGGAACCCACGCAGTCATGGGGAGAACATGCAAACTCCACACAGAAAGATCCCGAGGCCGGGATTGAACTCACGACTACTCAGGACCTTCGTATTGTGAGGCAGACGCACTAACCCCTCTTCCACCGTGCTGCCGTATCAATTTTATATAATAACTAATATTTAAAAGTTTTTATTTTTTAAAAGGCATGGTTACTGGTAAAATGTTGATATTTTGAGGGCCAAGCATCAATTAAATGTATCTTAAAATCATTTCAATGGGTGACCTTGCTTTGAGATACAAGTGTTTTGAGTTAAAGGGGACCTAAAATGCAAACCAACTTTTATCAGTTATTGGTACCTATTTTTGTGTATTTGGGATCTGCATAAGTCTGGGAAATTTTCAAATAAAACAATAAAGGAATTGCAGAGATATTTATAAAAACAATCTTGCCTGCCACCATACTTCCTCCAAACAAACCGTTTGGAATTTGCACAACCTGTGACGTTTTTCCCAAGTGTGACGTCAGCAGATATCTCCATACATGACAGAAATTTACCTGAAGTGATTAGCGCGAGCCCGCCAATGTAGTCCGACTTTGTAGTCAATAAGCTCCTTCTTTTTCTCTATCCTTTTGTTGTGGGACTGACTGGCTCTGACATGCACATGCATACTCCGCTGTTACCATTTCTGATACAAAGTAGCGTACAGTTCAAATTTATATCTGTATAATATCTTATATCTGCTATGGAAGCGCTAAAAACTACAACATGGATGACGGTGAGAAGACGCAGTCGAAGTAGAAGCGCGTAAATAGGACCTGAAGATCCTGAAGAGACGGTCAGAAAGTGGCTTAAAAACGGTCTGTAAAACATAATTATGCAAAATTTTGACCAAAGAACCGTTACATGTTACGTAGACCACAATTAAGTGTTTTAAATGTATAAAAAGAAATCATAATGTGACCCCTTTAAGAGCTCTGTCACATACCAATTATGCTAGTCAGTAGTGGTATTTCTGTACAATTAGCCCTACCGTGTGCCAGGTTCTCAAATTTCTGGGCCAACTCTTTCATGGAAAGTTTGGTTTCAGTCTCAATTTCCAGTTTGGAAAGCACCCTCAGCATCTTGCATCCACTCAGAGCACTCAGCACGGGCTCTCCTGCCTGGAAGAAAAACAAATGATTAGTTTGAGGCGGGTAAACGTATGGGTCATATCCCGCCATATGCCAGTGTGTGCAGTAGAGATGCGCGGTTTGCGGGCACAACCGCGGAGTCCGCGGATTATCCGCGGATCGGGCGGATGAAATTTAAAAAAATAAGATTTTATCCGCGTGCGGGTCGGGTCGGGCGGATTAATTAGATATATATATATATATTTTATTTTTTTATTTTATTTTTTGCGGGTGGCAATTAAACCAATTCGGAAATATATATACATAGTTAAATGTTGTTACCCACATACGAAAAACGAGCAGGCACCTGCTGCATATGCCACAACAGAAGAAAAAAAAAGAAAAGAGATGGACACTTTTACGGAGCGGAGAAGGGACGCCTCGCCGGGGTCCGGGACCGAGGCCCCTTCCCCCGAGAGGGCCCCACCGGGAGCCGTAGCTGAGGCGATCCGCGAGAAGGGCCCGACGCACGTCCAGGGTCACTACCGCGCCCACCGCACCGACACCCCCGCCTCGTCCGCCTTCGCCGCGGCCGGCGTCACGCGCAGCAGGTAAGCAGCTTACCTGCCCGCCACCCCCGTGGCCGGGGGCTCGTAACATGGGTCACTCCGCGCGCTCCGCCCGCGCAGCTTACCTGCCCGCCACCCCTGTTGCCGGGGGCGCGTAACAGGGGTCACTCCGCGCGCAGTGCGCTCACGAAAGGGGTGGGGCTCACCCTGGTTGATATAGAGAGCAGGACGGTGGCCATGGAAGTCGGAACCCGCTAAGGAGTGTGTAACAACCCACCTGCCGAATCAACTAGCCCTGAAAATGGATGGCGCTGGAGCGTGGGCCCATATCTGGCCGTCGCCTAAAATTCACATTTCTATCACAATTATCATACTGTAAACATGGTAAGCTAACTTCATTAAAATTAATAGTCCTGTCAATAGCATGGAATTACAATTCAAATGTAGTTTTTTTGTAAGCCTTTCAAAAGAATTCAAAATATGAAAAATTAATGAAAATTAATTTAAGCCAACAGACACTTGAAAAGTGGCACATCACATCTCTAATGTAATCATTTGAACTTTTCAACAGAAATAGCACTGCAAAAATATTAAGGACATACTTCTGTATTTTGGTAGTTATGCTGTCAACATTTAACAAGATTTATTCAACTTGGACTTGAAAGCATAAATAGTATAAACACTTTTAACAGTATGTCGTGCTGTGAAATACAGCAGACAGGATTGCGCACCAAACACGAGGCAAGGCCAAAGCGCATGCAGGTGCAGGAGAAGAAAGGACTTCTTTCATTTAAGGTTTGTGGTAAACCATCAAATTCATTCGTTAAAAGGACTCTATAGTAATATAAAGCGAATTTTTCTGGACATTATCATGCAATAAAAGTTTATTTTTGGGACCGCGATCACCGCGTAATGATTTTTAAAGGTTGCATTACAAACATGTAACTGTCCCATGTGATCAGCCAGTGCGATTGGAAGTCCATGCTCAATTATTGCCTCCGTAAATAAAACTTTGGCATTTATCACATCCAAAGAATCTGTTTGGGCGACGAAAAACGTTGAAAGTTTTCCACTTGTATCGCTAGCAACGGCATTAGACTTGTGTTTTTTTGTCCCAAAGTGGTCTTTTACATCGCTAATTCCTCCGTGTCCGATCGAAAAATCTTGTCTGCACAAGGTGCAATTCGCGTAGTTTTCACCCTTTTTTTTTTTTAATTAATGAAAAACCGTATTTTTTATCACTGCACCCGTAACCCGGAATAGGTTGATGAAAACCGTACGAATTACGGGAAAACCGGAGTAGTTGGCAGGTGCCTCACTAATGCCTTGCATCGTCTATATTAGATATACCGGGCGGATGGCGGGCGGATGCAGTTCTGAACAAACGTGACATCGGGTGGATGCCGGATGGTTGACGACTTTCTGATGCGGTTGCGGATGAAATATTTGCCTATCCGCGCATCTCTAGTGTGCAGATACCATCTCCCAGAAGAAAGTTGCCATCTCGCTGCGGTTCTGGAGGACAGCCCAGATGAAGAGCGAAGCCCAGGGATAGAAGCAGCGTTTCTCTCGATACAAACAATCTCCACGCAGCAGCTTACTGGCACGCTACACAGAAAGCTTGATGATGACATTTAAGGATAATGCACACTAACACACATAATGGGGAGATTAACAGTACCTTCATTGCCTTCCTCTTGGATGTGATCTGTTCCAATCCCAAGACATCAAAATAGAAAGGCTGGCAGACGTCCCCCAACAGCAGTTCAAGCACTCTCGACACCTGAGGAAAAAAAGAATAATTCATAAAACAATAGTATGAACACATTTCCAGAAGCTGTTCTTTTTTCTTTTTTTTTTTTAAAACCTCAAAAAGGCTCAGCGCTGTCGCCGGTCCACTTTGGATGCTCTCAGCAGCAACTTTGTGAGGAGAATCCTGCGAGTGCGGTGAACGAAGTCGCTCCACTAGGTGGCGCTGGAGTAGATGGTAGAGAAGCGTCCCATCAGCCACTGATCTGTAGAGGCTTTCCAGCCTGCCGTAGGTCAAGTAGTCCACAATGTTAAGGCCATTCTCGGTGAAGAGGCGCACAAACTGAGGCTTGTCGTTGATCAAGGCGTCTGTCATGGAGTCCTCCAAGTCTTCATACTGTTGGATTGGTGGTATTGTAGGTGCAACAATAATAACACAAAGCATCAGTGTTTGTGTCTATTCCTCTCACCCTCCACTGGATGTCTCCATTGAAGAGTTCACTCTTAGCGATGTCCACCCTGTTCCACGTGACCGCCAGCTTCAGCTCTTCATTATACGGGCTGTGCTCCACTGACACGCGCTGCTTAGTTGCTGTGCACACACAATATATTGATACTGGAAACATGGCAAATGTCCTAACAGACGGATTAAATATTTGTACCCTACCTCGCACTAGAGCTTTGAGCAGGACTGTGTCAAATTCATTGGGACCCTCCTGCTCTCCATGGTAGATGGTGATCAGGTCTTTGTTGTTGTAGATGCTCAAAGCCTGGGGAGTGCAAAAAATATTGTACATAGAATAGAATTATATTGTATAGTCAGGATTCATTTTTGAGGGCAAAATGCAAAGACATACATGTTGTAAAGTGCAGCTAAACAGACATTTCATCTCAAAGAGTAAGGACAAGGCAGGGTAGCAAAATAACTGATGCGCAACTACCCGCAGTGGTACAGCACCTAAATGATTCATGTTTCCATTTCTAACATCAAATGTTGTGCAGGATACTAAAATAACCGGTGAATACTGCATTTTTGACAGCCTTACAGTGTATCTAAAGGGTGAAGCACAAAAAACATTCCAATTTCACATTCATAATCCTAGAAGTGGGTAAATGGTACCAAATCAACTATTTATTTTTGGCATCCTCACCAACCGCAGAAACATGATGCTTACAGAATGAAATTTGACACACTGCATGTTTACTTTTCTAATGTTAAAAGTTGTGAATGACACTGTTCTCCTTTCAAAGAAATGTCAATGGGGTATCAACCTACACACACACAAGACTTATAACAGTACCAAAGGGTTGGATTTAGAAACCTTGTACTTGTGTATTTTGAGAGTCAAAAGTTGCACAGGGTTCTAAAATACCCAAACACTGTGGTGAGTTTTACTACCCTTACCAACCACAGAAACACGGCGTCTGAAGAATGAACTTTTACATTTCTACTGTCAAAAATTGAAAAGGGTAGCAAAATAGCCGATAGGTAGTGTACTAAGAAAAAAATTAAATGGACTCTCCATCTCTGTACGCAAAAATTGCACATTAAAATAAATATTGAACACCTTGAAGTGCAGTTTTCCCCACTTACAAAAACTTGGTTAGGTGGTTGGTTTTTGTCGTCTTTTTTTGTTGTTGCCATCATTTTTTGTTGTTGCCATCAGCATGAGACTTTAAACTGTTTTTAGCTTTTAACTTTTTGAACTGTTTTTAACTTTTAAACTGTTTTTATCTAACAAACTGTTCTTAGGGTAATTTATATTTGCTTTTTAAATGTGTATTTTTATTTCTGTTTTAAATGTTATTTTTTAGTCTGTCCTTTGCCTCCATTTCTTTGTGGTGTACAGCCCTTTGTTTTTCAACTGTGCTTGTCTTAAAAGGGCTTTATAAATAAAGTTGGTATGGTATGGTATTTTCCAACAAATTGTGCCTACTAGCTCGATTATCTTTGTCTTTCGGTTTAAAGCCGAAATATTGACAGGACATTTGGCTTTGCGATCAACTTTTTTCCTTTTAATTTCTGTTACTTTGCGGTACTTCTCACTAGCGAGTCGTGACTAGTGAGGCTCTCTGTTCATGCATCCCGTGTGTATGTCGCACCTCTAGATTGCAGATGACTGACAAAAATTGGATAAACTCGGGCTAGAACTATCAATTATTTCAATAAACGAGTAATCTATTAATTATTTTGTTCAAATAATCGAGTAATCAGATAAAACACACTCTACAGCCTTCAATAAGGAAAATAGTTTAAATAAAAATGTTCTGCCTTCCATTACCATAATTCTTTTTTTCTGAACAAATGCACATAATCAACATTGAAATTGCACTTTTAGCATGTGAGCACTGATTAAAAAATTATTAAGAAAGTAAAAGAACACAAAAACTGCTGTTGGCCGCTACACAGATCAGGGAACCCACACAGCACCGCTCTAATTTGCGTTGTATTGCAGCGTCGGTGCGGAAACTATGTCCGAGTATTTTAAAGTTACAAGAATTCCATACAGTTTGGATTTTATAATTTTTTATTACATTTATTAGCATTATTGTATCATTATACGATACAATCAACAGAATATAATTTAAAGCTGTTAATTGTAATGTAAATTTATACGATGAATCTTTACAGCTACAGAATAAACGCGCTCAGGTGCTAAGAGCAATGCACAGAGTGAACCATCTTGCACCCTGTTTGAAAGCAAAAGACTAAAGATACAAAAATACACACTACAGTCGTGGTCAAAAGTTTACATACACTTGTGAAGGACATAATGTCATTGCTGTTTTGAGTTCCCAATAATTTCTACAACTCTTATTTTTTTGTGATAGAGTGATTGGAGCACATACTTGTTGGTCACAAAAAACATTCATGAAGTTTGGTTCTTTTATGAATTTATTATGTGACCAAATCTGCTGGGTCAAAAGTATACATACAGCAATGTTAATATTTGGTTACATGTCCCTTGGCAAGTTTCACTGCAATAAGGAGCTTTTGGTAGCCATCCACAAGCTTCTGGCGAGCTTTTGGTTGAATTGTTGACCACTCCTCTTGACAAAATTGGTGCAGTGCAGCTAAATTTGTTGTTTTTCTGACATGGACTTGTTTCTTCAGCATTGTCCACACGTTTAAGTCAGGACTTTGGGAAGGCCATTCTAAAATCTTAATTTGAGCCTGATTTAGCCATTTCTTTACCACCTTTGACGTGTGTTTGCTTGCCAGAAGCTTGTGGATGGCTACCAAAAGCGCCTTATTGCAGTGAAACTTGCCAAGGGACATGTAAGCAAATATTAACATTGTTGTATGTATACTTTTGACCCAGCAGATTTGGTCACATTTTCAGTAGACCCATAATAAATTCATAAAAGAACCAAACTTCATGAATGTGTTTTGTGACCAACAAGTATGTGCTCCAATCACTCTATCACAAAAAAATAAGAGTTGTAGAAAGTTTTGGAAACTCAAGACAGCCATGACATTATGTTCTTTACAAGTGTATGTAAACTTTTGATCTCAACTGTGTGTGTTATATATATATATATATATATATATATATATATATAAAATATAATGGATAATTAGTCATTTATATAATTGGATACTAAGAGTATATGAACGTTTGACTTCTACCTTGTTTACTTCCGTGACAACCTCAAAGTTTTGTAATCAATTAGAAATATTAAGCAGCTAAAATGCGCCAAATATGGATAAGTGTGGAGAGTGTTTTACCTTTTTCCGATCATGCCTTGTAATTTTGTATTTTTTTATGGTACATTGACGTTATTCATAATGTCCACAAAGTACAGTGAGCAGATTGTGTTGTGTGTGACCACGTCGGTTGACAGTTTGTGATGGTTGGATTTTTATTTTTTGCACCATGACTAGGGAAGGTTGTTTGAATTGGGTCACATAGTTTTATGCTGCGAATGCTTTCTTTTACAGCATAATTAACGGTCATTGATGTGCATTAAGCATTATGTCCACTGAAAAGCAACAAAAGATCAGCATTAAAATCATCAAACTATCAAAATGTATCCAACCTCCCTGAAGGTAAGATTCCCTCTTAACTCATAACGTCTCGCAGGCCAAATTGAGGACATCAGCAGGCTGCATTTGGCCCACGAGTTGTGATTTAGACATCCCTGCTTTAACCCTTTAAGTGGATGGTGCACCCCGCAATTTGTCACGTTTCAGGTAAGCCACGACAGATGGGGCTATATGCACCCCCGTCCTACTGTGGTATATTCTCAGTTATCTGAGCGAATCTGGGTGCTTGTTGGCCATTCTTAGCAGCCACTGAAATGTCCTTGTACTCAGTGAAAGTCTTACAGGAGGAATACAATCTAAGGGGGGGGTCATTGTATGAAGAGGGACATTCTTGGCAAACTGCCTTGTCTGTTATGAAATATCCCGTCCGTGCAACCATAGAATTTTAAGCCCAGGGGCATTAAATTAAAGGTCAACCTAAAATCTGAGATCATGTGCTGTATATTATATTAAGATAATGTATTATGTCCAGGCCCAGTAACTACACCCTTACGGCTGGGCCCTACTCCTTTCCTGGATGTCAAAAACAGAGAACAAATTTTTTTTTTCTCCTGCCTTTCTTTGCACTTACACGCTCAACAAGTTTGTCCGTCTCCACTTCAGAGGGGAAGTATTTCCGAACCCGTTCTGCAACTCTGTCTTTCAGGTCCATGCTGGGAGTAGCTTCAGCATCACCCTCACAGGAGGACTGGGCGACTGGCGCTGATGACAGATTCACCAGGACGTCGCTCAGGAAGTCGGCCATGCCTCCTGAGCCCGCCAGCACCAACCAAGGCATGGAGTTCTTCAGCGACAGATCAACTCTCTGGTGCGAAAGGAAGGATTTGTTGGGGAAGTGGACCTCTCAATAAAGTGATGCCAGACGGTTTAGACCAGTGCTTCTCAAATAGTGGGGTGGGCCCCTCTGAGGGGACACGGTGCAATGCCAGTGACCCCGGTGAACATGCTTTATCAGTATCATGCTTCAAACCCTACTTCCAAAAGATGTGCACTACAAAACGTGCTAATTGCAGCCATTAATACTGACTTCCTTATTTTTATTTATAAAAATCTGTTGCATTCATTTTTGTTTTGTAGGTTAAAGTTTTTTTATATTTTATCTCGACTTAATGCTGCTGATCAATTTTAATTAATTATTATTTATTATGCTTTATTTTATTTTTCAGTATCAAATAGCTCAAGTCGGTCAAAAAATGTTTATATTTTAAATTAAAAAAAATTATTTTTTATTTACGGCAAATTGATGCACATTAAAACTTTTCTGTTAGAATAAAAAATATTAATAATGTTAATCAAGTTATTCTTTGCTGTAAGTTGATTTATATTTCTTTCTTTTTTAATCTTTGTTTTCTTTAATGTTAAAAAGGATACAATGTTATGCAGAGGTGTACCTATAACAATTCAATAGACAAATGATAATATTTATATTTGCAGCAGACGGGGGGAATGTTTTCTTCTTTGTAGGGGGGGCAAGCGTAACAGAAAATAATTGAGAAGCACTGGTTTAGACAATGGAGGCCTTACCTCCAGCAGGCTGGCACCACCTGAAACCAGCATGCATAGAACAGGGATGTCGATGCTTCCACTGCCTAAAAACAGAAGAAAAAAAAAATTAAAAGGAATGCAAGAGTTTAAGCTTTTTGATAACTGAAGCCTGCTTGGCTTTACATGTTGAGGAGCGATGCATGCTTGGACATGCAATGGCTGTCATGCACATACCAAAAAGAAAGCCCTCAGGCATTCAAAACAAAGCATAGCATCAGGCTGCAAGATCCATTCTCTCTTAATTCAGGTTATGTCGGTATAAAAAACTACATGGGGAAAGCGGACAATGGAGGCAGCAGACCTTCAGCTGACCGATTGAATGAAAAGTCAGGAGCACACAATGAGCTCTATTCAAAGCAAAAGTCGTTACCCCAAATGCCCGTGCGCTGGTGGGAGATGTAGTCCTCCATTTTGGCTCTGAAGCCCGTCTCTCCACCTCTGCGTCCCACACTCCCGTCATCCACCAGCAGGAAGGCCTGGTAGTTGTTATCCAGGCAGCAAGAGTCCCGGCTCATGTTTTGGATGTGATACTTGGCAGGAAAACTGCCCTGCAAGAAGGAGAATCAAGGGAAAGCTTTAAAGCTGTGATCGATGGTTAAGGGCCTGAACTATGCCTCATTAGCAAAAGTATTGGGACATCTACAGGGAGTGAGGGGAGTACAACCTGCGGATTGACCAGCTGCTGCCGGTTGTGAACGAACCCCCAGGGAGCGACCCCCAGTGCCACCACCTTGTTAAGGGAGACAGAGGACGCTGCGGTGGCGTGATCCCTCACCGCCTCTCCGACGCAACGCCCGACCCCTTCTCGGAGACCCGCTGTCAGAATCCAAGCTCCTGCCGCACAACAAAAAAAAGTCACGCTGCATTCCGTAATAAGGCAGGGGGAAATTAACTACAACACACAGCAGCCATGTTTGTTGTTCCCAAGTATATCAATAGCACCCCGAGTGTGCGGTTTGAACACACAGTGTGAGAGCGTCTTATTATCTTAGCTTTGATCTGAGGCCTTAGAGAGGAAAAGCCTGGAAAAATGACCTCAGATGGCAGGAGAACACCGTGTGCCACCTGCACTTGGCAAACTAGTCAGGAAGGCGAGGCCATTGTCGTTCCAAATAAGGATCACATCTCCAAGGAGCCTCACTGTTTTTTTTAAATAGCTTTCATTGCACGAACTTTTGCATGTTCACAAACATTTTCCCATGACTTTTACAAATATTTGAAAATATACAGGTAGCTTTGATGCATCAGTGCAGCAGAAATGTTTTGTGTGTTCACCTGTGCTTTGTGAGGCTTTGACCAGTCCCTGCCTGAGCACCTCACGCACCCACGTCTTCACCTTCGTCCTGCCTTCTCCTCCCACTACGGAGACCACCAGGTTAGGTGCAGGCAGATCCCAGTGGGCTGTCATTAAGGTGTAGACCATAGACGGGGGTGTGTCCCATGACAGACGCAAGAACTGTAGAGGGACAAAAAAAACAATAATAATCTAGACAAGTTATGAGGTAGCATATTTCCTGTAATTGTTTTCATTTATTTACCTAAACTGCAAAGACGACTGGTGAAAATAAATGCAATAGTTTGATATTTTAACTTTGATTATTGGAGTGCATGAGACAGTGGAAAGGTAAATGTTGCTTCTTAATCACATGGTCATGTATTACCAAGTATATTGCACAACACAGCAGCAGCAGAACCAGTGTTGTAATAGCAGTAAAGTGCACGATCAGCATTAATACTGCAAATAAGTCAATTGTAAACAACAGCGCTGCAAGTATAACACGCATGGGTGTCACACCAACAGCTGAGTAGCAACATTTTAAATCACATGCAGATGTAAATGAAGCTGCTGCTCCTGCCATATTGTTGCATTTGTAAAAAAAATTTAAAAAAATACATCAGGAGGTTGCCCACAGCCACAGCTGTTAATGTCAATGTATTCTGACTCAAAACTAATTATAGACCCCTATGGGAGACTGTAATCAATTGAATTGAGGCATTAATTAGAGCATTTACGGTGTGTAACCCTGCAATATGTTCCCCCTAAAATGGCCGATAAAGTGTTTTATTAAGTATTCATCAAAATGACCCACATAGCTGTGTCTCTTGCTGGACCCTGCAAACTGCAACTCTCCGAAGGCATCCGTCGGGCACTCAGAGGAGTGCTGGGCACTGTCCCAACGGTTGACAATGGCGGTGCTGAAAAAGTCTCCGAGAGCCACAGAGGCATGGGTGTCCCTCGTCCCCCCACACTGACAGAGAGCGCCATTACTAAGAAAGATGGAGAAGTACAATGTCAATGCACACAGCATGATGAAGCGCTGATTTGGGGCAGTGCTACTAATTTTACAGTACCTGAAAGAATCTTCTACAAAGGTGGAACAAATTCTTTTTTTGATAATTTTGGGGATCCAGCTCTGTAAAATAAAGACAATTTTTTACATTTGAAAACAGATTGAACATGTAATCTGAGCATGATAGAGCAAATAAGGCCACGGTACTTTGGAAACTCTGCTGAAATGTTGTAATGTTGACTTTAGCACAGTACATAAAAAATAGCTGCTATTACACTGGTGAGACATGCAGGGTTGAAACACTGGACTGTGACTTCTGGCAAGGTGCTGCAGTTGGCCCCTTTGTGTGTGTGTATGTGCAGCGAGTGTGAAGGCTTGCCATGTGTGTGAGTGTTAACCCCTGCGAGGTCCTTTAAATTCACTCATAATTGATGCTAATGGCAAAAAAATATCAGCTTTGTAAAAACTGCAGTACTTTGTATTAAATATTACAATTTTATTTATACTTTATTCAAGTTAATCTTTAAAAATTACATTTCAGCCTAAAATACACGTATTAAACGGTATTAGTTTTTGTATAGAACAAATCAGAAAATAACATCCATAAAGAACAGGTCAAGGAGTATTTGCTTATTATTATCATGATCAAGTCCTGGAATGTGTCAAAAATTACCAGCAACATTGATTTATATGCATTTTTTTAAGTGTTGGACTAAAAAAAAAAACTCAAAAAAGTCCTCAGAACAAAAAATGTCAGGGTCCCAAAAAACTGCTGCAAAAATATTATTTTGTAATATCAATATTATAATATCAATAATATGTTAATATTTTTATTTCCATTTTAAACATGTCAATGTACCCCGCCTTCCGCCCGATTGTAGCTGAGATAGGCTCCAGCGCCCCCCGCGACCCCAAAGGGAATAAGCGGTAGAAAAATGGATGGATGGAATATTTTTATGTTGTTCTTTTATCATTGCTTATTTTTACATAATACAGTACACCCTTCTAATCATCACAAGAGGCACACGGTTGTCTTTTCAATACAGCAGAAAGATATTGGATAGATATTCTCTTTGTAGCAAAGCTTTTAGTTAATGCACCTTTTAACCACACATTTTTTTGTATTTTTATTTTTGTCCAGTCCAGTTTTTCAGGCAAATCGTATTGTTGATGTTGATGCCCATATCGGCTGTACAAATGTATTTTACAAAAGAGAAGTGTGGTATACTTCTCTTGTTGCCTTATTTGTATTTGACTTTATTAAATGTTTTTATATTATCATTTGGTGCAGCCGGGCCGGAGCAGGAGGGGATAGATAGAGAAAAAAAGGAAGACAGAGGGGGAAATTGTGGGGACAAGAGGGGGATTAGACAGAGAGACAAAAACAACAACAGCAAACACAACAATAACAACAACATCAGCAAATACATTATGTACAAATATGATAGTAAAAGTGAAAGCAAAGAAGCAGTTAGTGAATTAAATAATAATACAGAAATGACAATGAACATGATTACACTACAAATGGAGCAATACAAATACCAATAGAAATAGCACTATTGATCATAAATAATAATCATTTACCTCTATTATCAACAATACAATTGTTCAAATGCAACTATACATATAGGTAATGATTACTTGAAATACAAAAGAAAGCAGATAAATGGAGGGGAAGAAAGAGAAGTCAGCTATATTTACCTTGTAGATTGTTATAGTAACTATCATTTTTAATCCACTTTGTATCCTTTTTATGATTTTGCCCCTGTTTTAAATGTAATTGTTTTTTTACTTGGCCTATGTTTTGTACAGCACTTTGTGATTTTATCTGTGAAAAGCACTTCATAAATCACATTTACTTACCGGTACTTACTTATTCTTAAGTGTACAGCTCTGGTAATGGGTACATTCGCACCCACCTGTACAAATGTACTTCAAAATGTAACAATCAAAATAAATATGACTTTTTTTTGTTTACTAGGGCATGCATATATAATATGCATTAGTTTGACCATTTAAAATCAACGATAATAAAAAGGAGATGCTTGGAAATAGCATAAAAATGCCCCAAAAACTTGGAAAAACGCGATTGATAGCGTTACTTTTTAGTGTAACCATCATGAGTGTTCTGTTCAGGTATATTTCTTTTATATTTTGATAAATCATCATATGCATGGCAGCTCCCGCCATCAGTGTGTGAATGGGTGAATGTGGAAATAGTGTCAAAGCGCTTTGAGTACCTTGAAGGTAGAAAAGCGCTATACAAGTATAACCCATTTATCATTTATCATTTATGTATTACTAAATTTAGATAGCTATTGGTCAATCTTTAAGCTGTGTGTATTTGATTTCAGTTTGCTTTTGACATCTTATTTAAATGGTAAATGGGTTATACTTGTATAGCGCTTTTCTACCTTCCAGGTACTCAAAGCGCTTTGACACTATTTCCACATTCACACACACATTCACACACTGATGGCGGGAGCTGCCATGCAAGGCCCTAACCACGACCCATCAGGAGCAAGGGTGACGTGTCTTGCTCAAGGACACAACGGACGTGACGAGGTTGGTAGAAGGTGGGGATTGAACCAGGAACCCTCAGATTGCTGGCACGGCCACTCTCCCAACTATGCATGCCGTGATTTAAAATTTTAATTGAAACTTTTACAACCTTGTGTTGCGCTCATGATGGCGTAACCAAACTATATTTCATTAATGAAATTATTATTTTGAATATTTATTCCCTTTTTTACATTTAGTATATTTAAATATACTGTGTTGTATGCTTTTTTTTCTTTTTGGAACATGTACTATACATATAATACAATAAAGCCCCATATAAAATTATGTTTCTAGCAATACTTAAATTTTGCCTTTGAAAGTAACACTCCAATGTCCATTAGTGGAGCTGTACACTAAAGCAGTGTTTTTCAACCACTGTGCCGCGGCACACTAGTGTGCCGTGAGACACAGTCTGGTGTGCCGTGGGAGATTATCTAATTTCACCTATTTGGGTTAAACATATTTCAAACCAGTAATTATAGTCTGCAAATGATGTGTTGTTGTTGAGTGTTGAGCTAATTGCTTTGTAGATGTCGGAAACAGTGGGAGGCAGGGTGCAGGTAAAAAAGTGTCTGATGCTTAAACCAAAAATAAACAAAAAGTGAGTGACCCTAAAAAAAGGCATTGAGGCTTAAGGAAGGCTATGCAGAACAAAACTAAAACTGAACTGGCTACAAAGTAAACAAAAACAGAATACTGGATGACAGCAAAGACTTACAGCGTGTGGAGCAGACGGCGTCCACAAAGTACATCAGTACATGACATGACAATCAACACCAAAATAGGAGCGCAAGACAAGAACTAAAACACTACACACAGGGAAACAGCAAAAAAGTCCAAATAAGTCAGGGTGTGATGTGACAGGTGGTGACAGTAAAACTCATTTGTATACTCTAGCCTTTAAATAGCCCCCCTGTTAGACCAGTTGATCTGCCGTTTCTTTTCTTTTCTCCTCTGCTCCCCTTTTCCTTGGGGGGGGGGGGGGGGGGCACAGGTCCGGTGGCCATGGATGAAGTGCTGGCTGTCCAGAGTCGGGACCCGGGGTGGACCGCTCGCCTGTGCATCGGCTGGGAACATCTCTGCGCTGCTGACCCGTCTCCGCTCGGGATGGTGTCCTGCTGGCCCCACTATGGACTGGACTCGTACTATTATGTTGGATCCACTATGGACTGGACTCTCACAATATTATGTCAGACCCACTCGACATCCATTGCTTTCGGTCTCCCCTAGAGGGGGGGGGGGGTTACCCACATATGCGGTCCTCTCCAAGGTTTCTCATAGTCATTCACATCGACGTCCCACTGGGGTGAGTTTTTCCTTGCCCGTATGTGGGCTTTGTACCGAGGATGTCGTTGTGGCTTGTGCAGCCCTTTGAGACACTTGTGATTTAGGGCTATATAAATAAAGATTGATTGATTGATTGATTGACAGTACACCTACTTTGAGACAAGAGCTATAGTGATGCATGCTTGGTTATGGTTTAAAGTCATATCCAACAATTGCGACAACGACTTTTCTGAGTTTCGTTTTTTAATGATTTCTGCTGGTGGTGTGCCTCCGCATTTTTTCAAAGCAAAAAAATGTGCCTTGGCTCAAAAAAGGTTGAAAAACACTGCACTAAAGGAAACAATAACAAACAAGTGACATAAGGGCCGCGTTCCATTTAGTTGCTCCAGATAGTCCTATTCGGGAAGAGCGTTCCCCTACAGCAGGTCAGAGCTGAATGGAACGCGGCCCCTATTATCCCCTCTCTAACTTCATACTGTATTTGACAAACACGGTGACAACTTGTATCGCTGCGTTACTTCACGTATTTTAGCATCTTAAAGGGCAAGCCTCGTGCGGCGTTTAAAACAAATGTCCATTTAAAAAGTTCCTGAAAAGAACTTCTGGTATGTGTACATTCCGAGTAGCCTTGTTATGTTAGCATGTCATATCAGCGGCTAACTTCCGCCTCTTTGCTGTTCGACAGTTCGCAAAGAAACACTGGAAACAGCCTGAAAGCAGCCATAAGCCAGTGTTTATTTGCTTGTATTTGCAGCGAAACGCTCCTTTTGTCTGACGGGAAATGTGTGCATGTGTCTTATTCATACGAGTTAAGCGGAGGCTTTCGCGCGTCACCATGACTTGCTTAAAAACAGTTCACAAACTCTCTCTTAAACTTGTTCTATTCCACGCACCATTACATCTTTAAAGACGAGTTTCTCACCTGGTCCTTCTCAGATTTGCTGTTTGCGTGTGCATTGTCTGCTGCGTCTCCAGTGTCTCTCATTTTTTTCCCCCGCCTCGTTACACAGTGATACCAGGAAATACAATCAACTCATGTCCTTTTTTTTTTTAAACCAACCATTATCTTCTGACCCTTTTTTTCCCCTCTCCACTTATTGCGCAGATTTTTTTCAGCCTCGCCAGCCCGAATAAAGGAGAAAAGAAGGTGCAGAGGCAGGAAAGCACACAGGTGAGGAGGGTGTGGTCTGGAAATAGGTAAATACCTCCTCCATGCTTTATAAATAGGAGTGGTCACTCACAACCACACGAAAGTCACACCTGGATTTTTTGGGGGAGTTGTGTTTTATTACATGACAACGCTAATGCCTTTTAGTGTGTTAACTATACGATACATGTTGAGCTGCGAGAAATGGGATCTTGCATGGGACTAAAAATATCACACTGCTCAAGCCTGGATTACAATATGCAGAGAGGGGGGGAAAAGTGCAAGATGCCTCACTCACTACCACCAATGCACCAGAAACACAGGTTTTGCAATTCAGCATTTTCTTAAAAATTTAATCAAGATTTAAATATATTACTGTAAATACAATTAAATAAGATTTTCTTCAAAGCAGGGTTGCAACGTTTTTTCAGAGAGCATACATCCTTAACAGGTACCAGTCAATCAGAACACACACACATAGACGATGTTAGGATCTCCTTCTTGCTACGTCCGGCTTATCTGCCGTATCCCTGAGGGTCGTTTGCCTTTTTGGACTCTTCTTTTCCGCTTGTTTTGCTGATGTGGTATAACGTGTTGGCCAGGATTTGGACCTGGCAGGTGCCCAGCTTGCATCCACGGGGCGCACGCCTGCGACGGAGTTTTACTGTCAGACTATTGGAGAGAAGATAAAATAATGTCATTAAAAAAAAAATTCAAACTAGATATGCTTGGTGAGTGAGGACCATAATGTATCCCACTAGACCAGTGCTCACTGAGTTGTTTTGTTTGGCCAACCATAGGGTGGCATCCCAAATTTAATACATATTCACACTAACCTCTTTCAAACTTATGCAGTCATTGATGGCATGTCCGCAAGGATAACTAGTGGCCATCTATCCATGTTATTCACACTAATTAACGGTATCAT
The DNA here is from genome assembly GCF_033978685.3 of Nerophis lumbriciformis. NCBI lineage: Eukaryota > Metazoa > Chordata > Actinopteri > Syngnathiformes > Syngnathidae > Nerophis > Nerophis lumbriciformis. The sequence goes on along the minus strand of NC_084558.2, from coordinate 1,520,197 downwards.
TTACAATTAGGCTTTAGGTTAAAATCGGCCCATTGGGACATTTCCACCATGGCTCTGGATGCAAAAAGTTTGGGCACCCCTGCAGCAGACCGTCGTTGGAATTTTTTTCATGCATTTCAATACTGTTCTGTTACAGAGAACAAGGAAATAGGATACAATTGCTATGATATGAAAAGGGGTAGGATTAAATAAGCTCAGCTTCTCCCTAGTCCTTCTCGGACGTGTGGTTATGAAACAACTGGAAATATGTGAAGCATTACACTGTATCGTATGCATGTTTGAAATAAACTGAAACTGAACTGAATACACATGTGAGTGAAATTTCTGCAGTCTTTCTCTGCCAGTAGTAAACAATCAAAAATGTAAACAAACTTGTCAAAAATGCAGAATAATCAAGCCAGTCAAGACCTTAAGTAATTGTATTTGTTCACAAAAATTAAGTCATTCCAGGTTTAATCGGTATACTAAAAAAGTTAATTCCACTTAGACACTATTTACAGTACAGCAACGTGCAAACCGCAACCATTAGCGATGTTTTTTTAGCAGTGCTAAATTACCACATAAAGTACCGTAGTCTCCTCATATAACAATATAGCCACATATCCAGGCGAAAATGTGCATTTTCAGTGTGATCTCCCCTTACACTAGACTAATAACAGGAACAAACCTACTTTTAAAATAGTGTGGATTAGAACCCTTGTGAGCACTTGTGTTTCTAAAAATTGTCAATGAAACAACAACTTTTATGACTTTTTCATACTGTAGTCCTGAAGAAACAACAACGGGACTATATGGTACATCCTGATTTTCTTTCATACCTGTGTTTAATTGCATCCATGTCAAGATGTTGATCTTCTGACTGATAAGGAACAATCTTCATGAATGGAACATGCTGCTCCTGTGCGGCCTCTGTCCTCTCAGTCCCCGATGTCTGGACGGTGTACCCTGCGACTGAGGTGTCTTTGTCCGACCTGTAGTTCCGGAAGAATGAGGTACCAATTAGAACAGGAGCGACACAGTTAAATATGTCAAGTGTGCGGCTGAGTTTGTAGTGACCTGAGATTTGGTCTAAGTGGCAAGGCAGCAGTCAAAGGCACAGTCAGTAGCAGTAGAACAGCTATCTCCATACCGTACTGCCCTGTGGGACACCAACACTTCAGTAAAGTAATGTTTTGGTAGTATTCTCCAAAAGTAAATTAACTCACCACCAAGAAAATAGGAAAATCCACTGGTGCTTTTGGAGTGAACCATCAATCCAATAGGTTTTGTTGTTGTCTCTTAGTGACTATCAAGTCTGTACATCTGTCATGCTTTGCCACTTAGAACCTTTTTTATAGGTTGACTGGATCAAGGGTGTGTCTTGACCGTCGTCATTGTTATTCCAAGACAACTCCCACTCTCGTCATCGGTTAACGTTCAGGAGGTTTCCTAATAATTTATTGCATGGCTTGGTAAACAAGCTTTTAGTGACAGCCAGATCATGTGATGATACTCAAAGTGACCTTGCACCTTGGTTGATGTTTACATTAATTTCATTTCCCTCCTTCCTTTGATCCAACAACCTTGGTCACCCCCTCCTTGCCTTTCCTCCACATCCTCCTCCATCCCTCTCCTCTCAGTCCACTTGCTGCTGCGCAATTGTTCCACAAATCCTTCTTTCTTTTCCATCACCTGCAGGAAGCGCCGGCGGGCCCAAAATAACACTGATTCTCCTGCGGGCTTTTCTTTATCGCCCCGATTTTCCTGTGCCTTTTCCCCTTGAGTCACATATGCCGTCACCGTGTTTATTCCTGAAATGTCCTTTGCTACCACCAATCCTCACAGACAGTGCTTGGAGAAAAACAACCGCTCGATCTTGCATACATTTCCTAAAACCTTATCATTTAATGTAGAGTGATACCATTTTATTAGTAAAACATCAGACGAAGACCGAACTGTTTGTAAAAAAATCTATTTTCCCATAGATATCATGACAATCCAATTAATATGTTCCAGACACCCCCCAACAATCCTAGAGATTGTAGTTTTACATGCAGTAAACAATGCAAAATACATTTAAATGATGAATGAAAACACTTAAACATCACTTTTACTTTTATTGAAGACTCTTGTTGGCAAATAGAGCAATGCTTGGAGAGAGGGGAGGGGAGAACCACATAGGCGCCACCCTCATACTTCTTTCTTGGATTAAATGGTGTTTCTCACTTTCTTTATCAAAGGGCTGGTACTCGCAGATTTTTTGGGCATAATGGTATAGAGCCAGAAAATATAGGCGGTAAGTTTTGTTATAGAAAAAGCAACAAGTGTTTGCATTGTAAAAATGTTGAATTAGAAAAGAAAATATAGACATTAAAAAAACATAATACTTTTTGTGGATATGTTTTGTTTTGTCAATGCCAATCTTTTTACACTGTCATTGTTTTTTAGGCGTTACAAATGTTCCTTTTGAATTTAAAATTTTTCCAGATTCACTGTTCTTTTTTTCACTTTCAACTTACGAGCAGTGACAGCGGCCGCTCTACTCATTCCTCTTCTCAAAACCTGGATGTGCGTTCACGTCCTTCATGGCCCCTTCACCTTCATGAAATCCCTGCCATTAAGTTGAGTGTTTAAAAAAAAATACATCGGAAAAATGGAACATTGAAAAAATAAAACTTGTAGCACTTAAAGACAATACAATCTTGGCGTAAACAAATCTGATGATCAGCAATGAAAAATATGCCACAATACAAAAAATAGATTTGAAAAATATTGTGTTTTTTTAATGTCTGTGTTTTCTTCTTTAATTCAACATTTTACAATGCCAACATGTGTTTTATTGTCAATGTAACTTTTTTTACAATGACAAGTTTTTTTTAATGCCAAAAATTGCTTATTTTGCAGTCGTATTCAGTAAAAAAAAAAAATGCATAGACTGAGTCACCAATGAATAGGATTATTTATTTAGTTACTCGATTTGTGCATTGATATGGGCAAACAGACTAGTTTGTTACATGCAGTGTTTAGGGGTACAATAACCGAGACGGTATAAAAAACTGGGGTAAAGTTGTGGCAAAAAATGTTTGTTTGAAAACGGATTGTAGGAAAAAAAAACAGAAATACTACTCTCTTTTACAAAAGTAAGTACTCTTTTAGGGCCACTTTCATATCAGTGGAACTTGGGTATGCTTTAGAGTAGTCCAATTAGGTTCAGATCTGGAGAAATTGTTGGCCACTCCATTGCGTTCAGCTTCCTTGGTAAGGCACTTAGAGTTGCTTCTGCCATGCACCCTACATTCCGAATGGAGGCAACCATGTCACAGTACAAGTTGGGATACATGTTTACTGCCATGAGCCGCAGCACTAATGGAGCCGTCACCATACTTGGTCGTAGGCAACACACAATTATCTTGGTACTCACGTGTTACAAGCTATTTTGACAATAATGTCTCTATGTTGACTCATTTTCATAGTTGGTTGATAAATAGAAATTGTACACTGGCTACTCTAAATGATTCTATAATATTGTACCTTGAGAAGATTTACTTTGATAAAAATATTTGCTCAAAAGGGCCCTTTCTTACCTGTTGGTACCTGCTTTTGTGTATTGGGATCCCGGAAATTTTAAATAAAGCCATGCAGGCATGGCAGAGATATTGATACGACAATTTCGGCTTCTTCAAAACATGCAAGTGCGCCATTTTTATTTAGTTGTAGTCCAAATGTGTAGTTAATAAGTTTCTTTTTTCTTCTATCCTCTTCTTGTTGGATAAGCTCAGAGCAATCAGATTTGACAAAACCTCATCGAGCTGGATGCAATCTTACTTGGAGGGGAGGGAACAGGTGGTAGAGGTGAACGGCACCGTGCCCCCCCCCCCCCTCCTCTCAGTGAGCTGTGGAGTCCCCCAAGGCAGTATATTGGGGCCTTTACTCTTCCTAGTATACATAAACGACATGTCATCAGCATGCGACTGTGAATTGTTCTTGTTTGCGGATGACTCGGCCCTGCTGGTATCAGACAAGGACAAGTCACAGGTGGAGAAAATCCTCAGTGTAGAACTTGCACCTGGCTCGCTGACAACAAGCTATCCATACACTTGGGTAAAACGGAATCCATCCTGTTTGGGTCCCACATCAACCTTAAGAAAGTCAATAACTTCACTATAAAAGTGGGTGACATTGTTATCACCAGGAAGGATGAGGTCACCTACCTAGGTTCCATTCTAGAGGCTAATCTTTCCTGTGATAAAATGGCAACCAAGGTAATCAAAAAGGTCAACCAACGAACGAGATTTCTCTATAGAATCTCCTCTCTGGTCAACAAAAGCACTATGAGGATTCTAGCGGGAACTCTCGTTCAACCTTTTTTCGATTACGCATGCACCTCCTGGTAACCTAGCACCTCCAAAACTCTCAAATCTAAACTCCAAACATCCCAGAACAAGCTAGTCAGATTACTTCTAGACCTCCACCCCAGATCACACCTCACTCCTACCCACTTCTCCAAAGTGGGCTGGCTCAGGGTGGAGGACGGAGTAAAACAACTTGCACTGAGCCTAGTCTATAAAATCCGCTACACCTCCCTGATACCGAAGTACATGTCAAACTACTTCCTTAACATAAATGACCGCCATAACCACAACACCAGGGGGAGCTCCACTAACCACGTTAAACCCAGATTCCGATCTAACAAAGGTCTTAACTCATTCTCTTTCTATGCCACATCAATGTGGAATGCGCTCCCAACATGTATAAAAGAAAGGGCAACTCTATCCTCCTTCAAAACCGCAATAAAAGTACACCTCCAGGCAACTTCAACCCTAAACTAACACCCTCCCCGGATTGTTAATCAAATGTAAACAATCAAATGTAGATACTTTTCTTATGCCTTCTGATCTCTCTCTCTATGTCCACTACTTGCTGTACATATCCTACCTAGTTAGACCTACACTTTTTCAATATCCATTTCTCTGTTCTCAATTGTTGATGACTGATGATAACAACCAAACCTAACCCACACCCCGAATTGTAAATAATGTAAATAATTCAATGTATACACCCTAATGATTATCTTGTGTGATGACTGTATTATGATGATAGTATATATCTGTATCATGAATCAATTAACTTAAACAAGTTGAAAAACCTATTCGGGTGTTACCATTTAGTGGTCAATTGTACGGAATATGTACTTCACTGTGCAACCTACTAATAAAAGTCTCAATCAATCAATCAATTGTGGTTCAGACTGGCTTGTACATGCAGATGCATGCTAAAAATCCTTAGCTGTTGACATTGTTTAAAAAGTAGCGTATAGTTCAACTTCTAACTTATATCTGTCAGTAGACTCGATATAGAAGCACTAAAAACTACAACTTGGTTGTGGGGGGAAAAGACACAGTGCAAGTGGAGGCACGTAACCAAGACCACCCACAAAACTGCGTGTTCTGAAGAGATAGAAAACGGCTTGAAGATGTTCTGTAAAACAAAATCTATGCAAAAGTTTGACCAAAAAAACACCATTCCACATTATGTAGACCACAAACAAGTCTTTTAAATGTAGAAAAACATAGGACTCCTTTATAAGGATGTACTCACTTTTGTGAGCAATTTTGTCTGTATCACCCCCAGTCATTAAAGTTTAAGTAAACCTATAACTTTTTTGTAAAGCTCACACTTTTCAGAATTGCCGCAATTTAAACACCTCTCAAGAAAGGAATACAATATTTTTGATAATAGTAGTGAAAATCCTATGCATTTCCGGATATGACTATTACACTCATTTTCTCTCAGCCCCCTTCTGGCCCTACAGGCGCAACTTCCCCTTGTAACTCTATTGTTTACCTCCCCGGTGTGTGACATCTGGCTGGCCTGTGTTGTTAGAGTAGAGCACTGAGTCATCATCCCCATTACGATTCAGCCTAATGAACTCACATATGATTACGGATGAACTCCTTTCTTGCGTAGTTTTCATGAATAATTTCCTCAAAACATGCTCCCACATCAAACCCAGGAAAAGGACTACGTGCCGAACGAAAGCAAAGCCGCCTGGCTGACGAAACTCCTAAACTGCAGCTGCATTGCATTAAGTAAAGTGAGCAATTAGATTCGATAAGTGAATGCTGCAATAAGGTAAAGAGCTCAATGTTTACTCAAACATGAGAGGGATTTAACCTCTGAATAAATTATGAATCCTAAAAGAGATTTAGTTTAAAAATTAAAATAGAAAATAGCACACAATACATCGTAAAATACAGGAAATACCCTGTAGTTTTCCACTTAATAACTAGGCTGTGAAAACTAGGTACACATGTCAAGTTTAGACACTGGCTTACATTCCCATAGCAACATTCTTATCTGTCAAAACATGCTTTGGCGAGAAGCAAATTCCTATTCCAGCTTAGTAACAAGTCATCCAAAGCAGAGGGACAGTTTGCCGTGACTACTGATTCCCAGTGAGTAAAACTGCATGGCACCATGACCCCTTCTTTTTGAAGCATCATTCAAAATCAGTAACATTTTTAAAGGTTGACTCCACTCTTATGAAATAAATGACTATTTAGTTCATGAGCGCCAAACATGAGAGAAATTGGCTGTTTTCTCTTGCTTGTTTGATTCACTTTCTAGAGAAGAGGTTCTCAAATAGTCGCTTTTAAAGTTCCGGGTTTTAATGACATGACAGAAAAATCTTCTGTCAATACTTAATATAAAAATGACTAACTGGAAAAAAAGCAACACATGCACTAAAAGGGGTGAGAGCAGACCTGTGTAGCAGAATAGGGTACATGGTAGGACCAGGTTAGCCTCAGAAAACTGGAAGGACCACACAAACACACGGGCACACTTCACATGGAGCAAGGATTTTCATACAATGAAACGGCGTCCACATGGTGCCGCCGCTGTGCTTAAAAGCACTACTAACGACTTACTCGAGACAGGTGGGGCCCGCAGCTTTGTCTAACCGGACAGTAAAGAGTGATGTAAAAATTCTGTAATAGGAAACAGCAAAACAAAATAAGAGCTCAAAACAGGAAATGAAGGTTACCAACTTGGCAAACTGGCTGACCTGCTCCTTCATTGTTAAGCCCGCCTCGTGTAAACTCCCATCATTTCATACAGAATAGCTTTGTTAAAAAAGAGAAATCAGGCTTCGCCGCACATCTTAAAATAGAGCTTTGCCAACTATCGGTCATTAAGCTACAAACTTACGAACAATGAAGGGGCAAGATACTAGGAAAATGTAGTAAGCTAAGCTACAAGTTACTCCTGATTAAATGTAGCCAAGCTACAGGGGAAGCCATCCCCATAGAATTGTAGCAAGCTACACTACAAGCTACACGGCAAAAGTAGCTTCCTACATCAAAGCTACATTTAACGGCATGTATATCTATGGGCCCACATGTATGATATCGATGTTAAAGTCACTGAGAGTGTACAATTGGACCCAATAAGGGTCCATTAATCTTAACTATCTGTCATTTAGCTGGGTACACCCTCCAACTACCTCTAGGGGTCACCGCACCCCACTGTATGTATTTTTTTAGTTTGCCTTTGCTTTGTCCCACCTCTATAATGTTATTACTTTTCTCTACCTACAAAACCCAAAACCAGTGAAGTTGGCACGTTGTGTAATTCGTAAATAAAAACAGATTACAATGATTTGCAAATCCTTTTCAACTTATATTCAATTGAATATACTGCAAAGACAAGATATTTAATTTTCGAACTGAGAAACAAAATGTTTTTGAATAATCATTAACTTAGAATTTAATGGCAGCAACACATTGCAAAAAAGTTGGCACAGAAAATCTTTTACCACTGTGTTACTTGGCCTTTCCTTTTAACAACACTCAGTAAACGTTTGGGAATTGAGAAGAACATTTTTTGAACCCTTTCAGATGGAATTATTTCCCATTCCTGCTTGATGTACAGCTTAAGTTAGAATATTAGAGAAGGTTGTCTACAGTCAGTTGTTGCCCTTCTTAGAGGATAATGGTATCACTGAGCTGTTCCAGTCTGGTTTTAAAGCCCTCCACAGCACAGAGTCAGCGCTTCTAAAAGTTTTTAACGATATCCTCCTGTCCACTGATTCTGGTAAATATGTTGTCCTGGTGCTTTTAGATCTGTCTGCTGCGTTCGACACCGTCGACCACGCCACCTTAATCACTCGTCTTGAGAACTGTGTGGGCATTAAGGGCGCCGCCCTCAACTGGTTCCGGTCGTACCTAACCGACAGGAGTTTTTGTGTAAAAGTAGACAGTTTTATGTCGTCCACAGCTCCTTTACCACATGGGGTCCCCCAGGGCTCAATCCTTGCCCCAATTTTATTTGCGCTTTACCTTCTCCCCCTTGGTTCTATTTTTAGGAAGTGCAGTATTGCATTTCATTTTTATGCCGATGATTGCCAGATTTATTTTCCCTTGGCACAAAATAACACGGTTCAACGTCTTATTGACTGCCTGCACGACATCAAAGTCTGGCTTTCAGCTAACTTCCTGAGCCTAAATGAAGATAAAACAGAAGTTATGTTGTTCGGTCCAAGTCGCTCTCCCTCCCCCAACGTTGACCTCGGCACTCTGACCCCGTATCTCAGCGACTCTGTCACAAACCTGGGGGTAAAGTTTGACTCAGATTTTAAATTCGAAAAACAAATCAGCAGCGTCGTTCAAAAAAGCTTTTATCAATTACGCCAAATAGCGAAAGTGAAACCGCTTCTATCAAGACATGATCTTGAGAAATTAATCCACGCTTTTATCTCGACTCGTCTTGATTACTGTAATGCCCTGTATGTTGGCATTAGCCAGGCCTCCCTCGCCCGCCTGCAGCTCGTGCAGAACTCTGCTGCTCGTCTGCTAACACAGACCCGCAGACGTGAGCACATCACCCCTATTTTAGCGTCCCTTCACTGGCTCCCTGTGCGTTACCGAATCAATTTTAAACTCCTATTTGTTTTTAAATGTTTAAACAACCTCGCGCCAACCTATCTCTCCGACCTCCTTCAGCCTTACTGCCCCACCCGATCCTTAAGATCAGCCGATCAGCTGCTGTTGACGGTCCCTGACACAAGGCTGAAGCTTAGAGGTGACAGAGCTTTCGCCGTTGCTGCTCCCAAGCTCTGGAACGACCTACCCCTGAGTGTTAGACAAGCCTCCTCTCTTCCTGTTTTTAAATCTCTCTTAAAAACATACTTTTATTCCATGGCTTTTAACACTGAGTGATATCCATCCTGCAATGGTGCCCCATAATACACCTGCTGTGATCCTGTTTTTATGTTTTTATTAATTCTATTTTAATTATTTATTTTTTATCGTGTTCTGTTTGTGTTGTGTTGTGTTTGCTCGGTACTCGTTTTATCTTTTAACCTGTTCATTGTACAGCACTTTGGCTACCCCTGTGGTAAATTTTAAATGTGCTTTATAAATAAAGTTGATTTGATTTGATTTGATTTAAGTTGTTCAAAGGTCCGGGGTCTCCGTCGTAGTATTTGACGCTTCATAATGCGCCACACATTTTCAATGGTAAATGGTAAATGGGTCGTACTTGTATAGCGCTTTTCTACCTTTTTTTTAAGGAACTCAAAGCGCTTTGACACTATTTTCCACATTCACCCATTCACACACACACACATTCACACACTGATGGCGGGAGACAGGTCTGGGCTACAGGCAGGCCGGTCTGGTACCCACACTTTTTTACTATGAAGACACGCTGTTGTAACAAGTGCCTTGGCAATGTCTTGCTTAAATAAGCAGGGGAGTCCATGATAAATTTGCTTGGATGGCAACATATGTTGCTCCAAAACCTGTATGTACCTTTCAGCATTAATGGTGCCTTCACAGATATGTAAGTTACCCATGCCTTGGGCACTAATACACCCCCATACCATCATAGATGCTGGCTTTTGAACTTTGCGCCTATGACAGTCCAGATGGTTCTTTTCCTCTTTGGTCCGGAGGACGCGACGTCCAGGGTTTCCAAAAACAATTTGAAAGGTGGACTCGTCAGAACACAGAACACTTTTCCCACATTGCATCAGTCCATCTTAGATGAGCTCGGGCTCAGCAAAGCCAGCAAAGTTTCTGGGTGTTGTTGATTAATGGCTTTCGCTTTGCGTAGTAGAGTTTAAAACAGATGTAGTGACCAACTGTAGTTACTGACAGTGGTTTTCTGAAGTGTTCCTGAGCCCATGTGGTGATATCCTTTACACACTGATGTTGGTTTTTGGTGCAGTACCGCCTGAGGGATCTAAGGTCACGGGCATTCAATGTTAATTACGCTTATGTGCAGTGATTTCTCCAGATTCTCTGAACCTTTTGATGATATTACGGGCCTTAGATGGTGAAATCCCTAAATTCCTTGCAAAAGCTGGTTGAGAAATGTTGTTCTTAAACTGTTCGACAATTTGCTCACGCATTTGTTCACAAAGTGGTGACCCTCGCCCCATCCTTGTTTGTGAATGACTTAGCATTTTAATGGAAGCTGCTTTTATACCCAATAATGGCACCCACCTGTTTCCAATTAGCCTGTTCACCTGTGGGATTTTCCAAATAAGTGTTTGATGAGCATTCCTCAACTTTCTTAGTTATTTTTGCCACTTGTGCCAGCTTTTTTGAAACATGTTGCAGGCATCAAATTACAAATGAGGTAATATTTGCAAAAAATAACAAAGTTTTCCAGTTCGAACGTTAAGTATATTGTATTTGCAGTCTATTCAATTTAATATAGGTTGAAAAGGATTTGCAAATCATTGTATTCTGTTTTTATTTACGGTTTACACAACCTGCTAACTTCACTGGCTTTGGGGTTTGTACATTAAAACAGCATCTATCTATAACTTGACAAAAAAAAACACTGACTTGTGTGTTGTTTTGGGAACAGTTGGTGATAGTGATGTGCAGTAAAACTCACCTTAATGTGTGTTCCTAAATTTGTGTTGGACGTCTTAGATGATGGGAGCTCTTATGATTTTGGTTTACAGAGTAAACAATTAAAAACTAAAGTTTTGGGCATTGTTTACTCTAAACATCTCATTTGTCTAAATACGGCTAAGGACACACATTATTGTGGGTTTCCTGCAGGTCATCTTCATTACGAAAGGAAAAATAAAATCTGCATGAGAGAATTTCTCAGGCATTTTTAAATGTTTGGTTTTTTTGAGTCGTCAGCTTGAAGCGTCCCTCTGTCTCTGACTCCCTGTTAGGATTTTGCTTACTAGTTTCGATGACCCGCCTTATCTTGACTCTGATTGGCCAGTTTGTAATGTTTCGCCCTAACCTTAACCAATTGTGACTCATCATACGAACCCCAACCAATTATCATGGAGTTTCTCCGTATGTATGGATGTTGTCATTCATCCAGGTCATTGTATTTTCTACGTATTTCTTTTGGCCTGGATTTGCATTTTATGTTTTTGTAGCTTGTAGCTTTGATGTAAGCTACCTCACTACATGGGTCTAAAAGTAGCTAAACTACAGGAAAAGCTTGTCGTTAAAAAAGACACAAGAGAGAGAGAGTGGAGAGACAGACAGAACACGAGAGAAGCCGAAACGTAAATGTAACTTCACAGATGATTTGCGGGAAAAGTATCCGTGTTTTCGTCCTGGCCGTGACACATGGAAAGCAGAATGCACTGTGTGCAAAGCAGGAACGTATATCTGTGGCAAATAAAGGGGCCAACAATCTACAAGCCCATATCGACACTACAAAGCACAAAACAGTTGTGCGGGGCGAGAGCTCGTCTGCTGTTTTTTGTTTGAATTTAATTAACTTGTTTTGAGGCATTGTTTATGTTTCCATTATATACAATTAGAATCAGAATCAGAAATACTTTATTAATCCTCAAGGGGAAATTAAAATTTAGAGGTTATTTTGAATATTTCTACTTCTGCACTTTTTTCCAAAACTGTGAATGTTACAGAATATAAGTGTGACTTATTTTGTGATACTGTCAAGCAGTGTTGGCGTTAACGCACTTTTTGTGTCTCTTTAACGCATTGAAATCGGAAAGGACGCAGATTTGTTTTTTTTTTACCATCTGCGGCCCACAGCTAATGTTTTAAAGGTCCATGGCACATTCTAAAAATACAATTAAAATAAACAAAAACATAACAAAAGTGAAATAAAAAAAGCTTAAAGGTGAAATGTAATTTAGAAAAAGTTGCAATGTTGACTAATAAAACAAAGCTGTTTTTTTCAAACTGTCATTGCTCAAAACATAATATTGAATCAAAATCAATGTTATTATGAATTATTGACCTATCCAAGGTTCTGATTACTTCAGATCAAATATTACACTTTGAAAAATATTTTTGGTGGAAGATTTTGCATACTTTGTGTGTTTGCCATTAAAAACATAGTTTTGTTTGACAAAAAAGGGCGAAAAACAAACAAACAAACAAACAACATTAAAAAAAAACTAAAACATTTTGAAATGAGGGATAGATCTGAAGTTGATGTAGACTCCAGAGATTTAAGCGTAAAATATAAAATGTATGTATGCCCTGGCACACCATTATCATCATTTCATGACCGAAGCAAAGCACTTTTTACACTTTTATACTGAAATAAATACACCTACAACTTATTAATTAAAAACATAGAAAAAACTACCAGCAGCGGTAAAGTTCAGATCCATGAAGGTAAGAAAAGTGAATGAATGTTTATAACTGAATACGTTTACATATGTATACAAATTTGTTTCGTTTTTTTATCATTTTTTTAATGAATTAAGTAACGTTTATGACAACCTTTTTCCAAAACACGATATAGAATATGAGATATAACAAGATAATGCATACGTTTATCTTTTTTTTTTCAGAACGCTTACAAAAAAGTGGGACCCCAAAAATGTACTAGCGCCAACACTGCTGTCAACAGAGGAGAAAAAATGCTTTATTTAAATAAATATATTATTAATAAAGCAAGTTCGAAAATCATTGGCAAGTTTACACCTAGTCCCGGCTTTGGCGTGCTGCTCGCCTTGGCACGCATATATGTGTCCTCTATTTGGGATTTCAGAATATGATCAACCTACAAGACACACTCATATGGCGAGAGCATTTGGCCTGGCCATCCATGTAATAGTAAAAAATTATTACTTATTTATTAGTCCAAAACACAAACACACAAGATGGACTGACCCCTAAAAAGCCTGGTATACTTTCTATAGTCCATGAGTGCATAAGCTATCTAAACAATATACTGTAAATCCGTATTACGTAACCAGCTAAGTCCAGTTGATTGACACCTCCAATCGTCTTACGGGTCTCTAGTGTTCAGATGTGATTTATTGTGTCCCCCGGTGTTATGACACTTAGTCACAATGTTTCAATAAATTAAGTGTTCTCATGGAAATCATACATCAGTGACACTTTTTTACTTTGACATGTTGATATTCTGAGCCTCAAGTGCCCTATTCATCTTCAGGGTATATAGTTTTACATCCCTGGGAGTACTTGGTGGGGGAGCCTTCTCCTTCTTTTTCCCATTTATCCTTGACGTTGTGTACATCCTGTTGTTGTAAAGCTGCAGCTACCAGTTGAACACTTGAGAACCCCCTGGCCCCGTTTCCTCTACCTACTGGGCACAAGAGTGAGTATCCTGCCAGGAAAGCCTGTCATTCTCTCTTATATTATCTTCTCACCGATTTTTTTTCTTTTCAGGAGTTCCCAAGACACCCTCTCAAGCAAAGCAGGTAAATATAATGCAAATATGCTGGACTACCTAGTATGGGTGTAATGATTGATTGATATATCGATAGATCGATTTCATCCATCCATCCTTTTTCTAAATTTCAAATATTTCAAACTGTGCTCGACAAGTTTGCCTTACGGAAGATAGGAATCGATCGAAGATTGTTTTAAAAGGGAATTGGTCAATTTTATTGATAGTAGAAAAAGTAAAACATTGAAGAATTGCTGTCTTTAAATGAAGTTTAACATTTAAAAATAAGGATGTGAAACATTATGTTTATTTGCCCGTCTGTGACGTCATGACGAATAGCTACGGTGGTCGAGAAAGGTCATAACAGACATCACAAGACAATATCAAAAGTTATTAAACAAAAACTTTCAGCTACAGCGCAATTTCAAAAGCCACAACAAATAAAAACGACACAACACAATAATATTAAGCCACAACACAACTTTAAGCCACAAAACACGCGACCGACACAATGAAGTGACAGCGGTCCAAGTTACAGCGACGCACCAACTTCCGGAACACAACATGACGCGACAACAACTAACAGCCAAGGAAAAGTAACTTCATCAGAAAGAAGGAAATAGAAAACATGGATGAAGGAGGCTATGGAAATCAGGAAACGAGGAGCCAACACAATCAACAGTGATGAGGAGGCATACATGGGACGCTGTCCTTCATCGGCGACGCCAGGGCGTAGAACAGATACTGTATAGCCGGGTCAAGGAACTTTATATTGGGCCATTAGTTGTTGTTTACTTGCTTGTTAGTATCCACAATTCATTTATATCTAATTTCCTTACAATAAATAATAAGAATATAGGAAACTTCACCTGCAGTCTCCAGGAGCTAGTATTTATTTCACAGTCGCACTGGTTGCTAAAAGTTTCTGAATCGATTTCAACTCACTGAATCGTTACAGATCATATCGTTCTAAAAAATTAGATTGTCCCTGAATCGTATCGGCAACCGCAATTATCGAATCGAATGGATTCGTTGTTAAAACGAATCGTTACACCCTACTACCTGGCAAAACTGAAAGTTACAAGCGCAAAACAAAACACAGAACCGTACAAAATGTCTTGATATCATCACGGTTGCCCGCCAATGGGCCTTCTGTTGTTGATGATTGCAGGCTCAATGAACACTTATGTTAGATTAGTCGCAAATATACTATACCATGCATACTCCCCTTTGAAACTTAAGTACACTAACAGCAGATACAACTCTGACATGAATTGTCCTGCTGTGTTGTCCATGCCAAGCCTTACACCATAAAAACACAACAGGCGCTGCTGCAGACTGTCTTCACTTTCTTCAGATACGTATATTTTGCATATGTCATTTGTAACTAGGTGGATGCATTAGCCACACAGTGCTATCCGAAAGCACTGAACTTTGACCTTTCGCCTGCCGCCTGACTTGACAATAGACAACTGTTAAGCCCTGTCTGCTGTCTGCTGTGGCACAATAGCCAATCAACAAAAAGTACCAGACTCTATTCGTAGACTTATATCCTAAAGGCAAGGAACTCCTGCACAAAAGTGCAATGAAAAACATAGACTGTGCGTCAATGGTGCGTCAACATTGTGCCTATACTTTGATGTTTATTTTTATTTTTATTATTCAAACAATCATGACCAACTTCAAAGACAAGTTTCAGATGAGGAAGCCATGGAGCTAGCATCAAACCAATAAAAACTTTGGCAAAGTGTGAGATTGGTTCTCACCTTTGAAACGCCTGATCATAACTCTAGAACAACTTATGTAAAATACCCATTGTTTGTAGTATTATTGTTAAATGTGAAATGGGACTATTAAGACCTTAATGTTTGGCCCATTGTATTTTCCAGGGCATACCTCCAAAGTAGTTATTTTGAAGGCATGTTTCTAAAATAAAATTCTCTTTTTGAGTGTTTTCCAACTCCTATTCCTCAGTGTCAGTAGAACTTATACATTAAAACTGTTGGGGAAGAAATTCATAATGTCTTTTGAAAGAGTCCAAAACCCTCTTGGAATTTTCAGGAGTTGATAAAACTGTTTTCCCCTGAAGATTTAATGAAAACAGCTCCATCTGGTGCGAGTAGTTTAAACAACACTCTGTCAAAATACTGCACATCACAACTGCTTCACGGTGGCAGAGGGGTTAGTGCATCTGCCTCACAATACGAAGGTCCTGAGTAGTCTTGGGTTCAATCCCGGGCTTGGGATCTTTCTGTGTGGAGTTTGCATGTTCTCCCCGTGACTGCGTGGGTTCCCTCCGGGTACTCCGGCTTCCTCCCACCTCCAAAGACATGCACCTGGGGATAAGTTGATTGGCAACACTAAATTGGCCCTACCTAGTGTGTGAATGTTGTCTGTCTATCTGTGTTGGCCCTGCGATGAGGTGGCGACTTGTCCAGGGTGTACCCCGCCTTCCGCCCGATTGTAGCTGAGATAGGCTCCAGCGCCCCCCCGCAACCCCAAAAGGAATTAGCGGTAGAAAATGGATGGATGGATGGATGGATAACTGCCTTTTCATGTTGTTGGTTGGTTGGTTGAAGTTTATTTTGAACATGTACACAGTTTCAATATGATACATTACATATTTTACATGATTTCATTAAAATGTTTTGCTCAACAAGATGTAGATAAAATTGAAATTTCTCTGCAGTATTTTCTTTTTCATGTATAGGTTCAGCTGCCATGTGATTATGCAACAGGAGAAGGCTATGATAAGTAATGTTTTTTTAATGACGCCACAGCTATTTGTGAGATTTGATAGATCGAGACATGTGTGAGAGAGAGAGCACAGTCTAAGTCTGGAAAAACCTAGAAAAGGTTAGAGGGTCATCACAGGGAGATATAAGCTTGGAGTCCATTAGTGGATTATAAACTCTGTGGCCCCAGCATCTCTTTTGGATTATTAAGAGAGAGAGTGTGCGGAAGTGAAGCAAGTGAACTGAGCAGAACACTGTTCACATACGTAGAACTCAGAAACACTGGAGCTGCTGCAGCTGTGACAGCACACCTCCGGGATATCACCTCAAGGTAAGATAGCGCCAAGTCCTTAACCAGTTGTTAAAATGTGTGTCTGTATCATTAATCGTTTGTCTCACACACAAAGCGGCTAAATGTGCATTTAAAAGTCCCATTTTATCTTTACGTTCATCATGGTATCGATAATCTCCATCACTCATATCGTGATTATTGCACAACTTCCATTTCTGTTATGGGTGGATGTGCGTGTGCAGCAAGCATGGTCGTGGACGTGGAGGGGATTATTCGGTGCATCAGGCACAGGGATGAGAGTGGCGTTCACACTCAGCTGCAGGAGTTCAACAGAGAGGTAACATAAACACACACATACGTTGTGCGGTGTGTATACTGACGAAAGCATGCGGCTGTGTTTCTACAGTATGCCCAGTGTTTCTTCTTTGACGCAGAGGAGAGAGACAGAAGGAAAGTAAGCATCTTTTACAGTATAGCGGGTCTCTGCATTTGCCAGCAAGGAGTTAACCGCCACACCCCTTCAATGTTTATTTCTTGCCTCCCCCCGCCCCCCACTATCCCTTTCCTCTACGGCATCATCTGCCTTCCTCTACCCCTCTTCAGCTCTCCTCCAGTCTTATTAGTAATTCTGCTGTATCAGACGTCCCTGATCCTCTATCCTTGCATGCTCAGGCAGATTGAGCTTCGGTAAAAGCAGCTGCTTCACCCTGCCAGAGTGATAATCTTTTTCGACACTCACTTGCAGCCTCTGAGCAGTGGTTCAAATGAATCTATGCCTTTTATTAATATACTGATGTTGTTTTCTTTCTCCTTCTCTTGCATCTTTGGCTAATGGCTGTCTGGCTGCTCATATGTAGCAAAGGAAGCTGGAAGAGGTACAGCGCTGCCATAGTTACGCATGTTTAAACTAATGTAGTGGCAACTGGGCATTGGTGGTTTCTCACTTTTCACATACATAAATGAATATGATATGACAATAGATTGAATTACATAGAAGCAACATGGTGCACAAAACAGTGGCAATAGCAGTACAGCACACACAGTAAACAGGTATAAATATGAATTAAGAAGCAAATAAAGCTGAAAAAAATTCTTAGACTATACCTCAATTTACTAGTTCTGTTACTGATTATGTGACAGAGTTATTAACTCAAAGCACAATTTAGATATTATTTCAACATCCTGGGCTGGCATGCAGATAAGCAGTGATATGATTGAATTGCTTTGCCAAGTTGGTGAAACCCTGGGTCATGTTTTTGATTATTTCTTTCTCTAATTCAACGAATAGCATCCACTTCTTCTCACTCATCCGTCCTTCACACTCTCTTTCTTCCTAACCATGCTTGGAAAACAAAATGATGACGATCTTTAGCTACAGTATAAGCTAATGCTAGCGAATAAGACCAGATTTTTTTGGTCAGGGTTCACTGTGAAATGTGCTACGCCAACTAACAGCGGCAATGCTTGGAACTCAATTTTTTGCTTGCAACTTGAAGCATAAAAACTAGCTGAGACAAAGCTCTTATCTCAAAACATTCTTATGTTGGGGCATTCTTAACTTGAGGCACCGCTGTAGTAAAAAAAAAATTTAAGTAATTAGTTTAGTAAATAAAATTCCACTATTAAGACAATATGACATTTTTACAAAAGCATATTCATAAATGCATTCCTGTGTATAAGCTAAACAAACGGGGGACAATTTGTCAGAACTTGCGCCCTCCTGTGTTGCCTGTGCTATTATTATTCTGACGCTGTTATTCAAGTCGGATTGACTTGAAATTTCTCACACAACATACTGTGCTGAAAAAAACACCAAATGTGACTTAAATTACTACAACATTTAGTCCACACCTTTAGACATTAAACAAGCTCAGTTGGATAACATTTGAGTAAGATTGGTTGAAAAACGTTGTTGCCATCGAGCAAAACGTCTTTGGGAATTAAGTAATTGTCCATGTGTCAGTGAACATTTGTGTCAATATTACAAAACTTTGCTTATATCTGTATTACATGTATGCTAGCATGTCTTCCAAAGCATTGTTAGCACAACCCATAGGGTGCGCCAATAATGTACAGTCTGATTGTATGCACATTCTTTTTTTATGTACAAAACCAGTGAAGTTGGCACGTTGTGTAAATCGTAAATAAAAACCGAATACAATGATTTGCTAATCCTTTTCAACTTATATTCAATTGAATAGACTGCAAAGACAAGATACTTAACGTTCAAACTGGTAAACTTTGTTATTTTTTGCAAATATTTGCTCATTTGGAATTTGATGCCTGCAACATGTTTCAAAAAAGCTGGCACAAGTGGCAAAAGAGACTGAGAAAGTTGAGGAATGCTCATCAAACACTCATTTGGAACACCCCACAGGTGAGTAGGCTAATTGGGAACAGGTGGGTACCATGATTGGGTATAAAAGCAGCTTTCATGAAATGCTCAGTCGTTCACAAACAAGGATGGGACGAGGGTCACCACTTTGTGAACAAATGCCTGAGCAAATTGTCGAACAGTTTAAGAACAATATTTCTCAACGAGCTATTTCAAGGATTTTAGAGATTTCATCATCTACGGTCCGTAATATCATCAAAAGGTTCAGAGAATCTGGAGAAATCACTGCACGTAAGCGACAAGGCCGAAAAGCAACATTGAATGCCTGTGACCTTCGATCCCTCAGGCGGTACTGCATCAAAAACCGACATCACCACATGGGTTCAGGAACACTTCAGAAAACCACTGACAGTAACTACATTCGTCGCTACATCTGTAAGTGCAAGTTAAAACTCTACTATGCAAAGCGAAAGCCATTAATCAACAACACCCAGAAACGCTGCCGGCTTCGCTGGGCCCGAGCTCATCTAAGATGGACTGATGCAAAGTGGAAAAGTGGTCTGTGGTCTGACAAGTCCACATTTACAAATTGTTTTTGGAAACTGTGGACGTTGTGTCCTCCGGACCAAAGAGGAAATGAACCATCTGGACTGTTATAGGCGCAAAGCTCAAAAGCCAGCATCTGTGATGGTATGGGGGTATATTAGTGCCCAAGGCATGGGTAACTTACACATTTGTGTAGGCACCATTAATGCTGAAAGGTACATACAGGTTCTGGAGCAACATATGTTGCCATCCAAGCAATGTCTTTTTCATGGACGCCCCTGCTTATTTCAGCAAGACAATGCCTAGCCACAGTCTGCACGTGTTACAACAGCATGGCTTCATAGTAAAAGAGTGCGTGTACTAGACTGGCCTGCCTGTAGTCCAGACCTGTCTCCCATTGAAAATGTGTGGAGCATTGAGAAGCGTAAAATTCGACAACGGAGACCCCGGACTGTTGAACAACTTAAGCTGTACATCAAGCAAGAATTGGAAATAATTCCACCTGAAAAGCTTCATAAATGGGTCTCCTCTGTTCACAAACACTTATTGAGTGTTAAAAAGGAAAGGCCATGTATCACAGTGGTAAAAATTTCCCCGTGCCAACTTTTTTGCAATGTGTTGCTGCCATTAAATTCAAAGTTAATGATTATTTGCCAAAAAAAATTATGTTTCTCAGTTCGAACATTAAATATCTTGTCTTTGCAGTGTATTCAATTGAATATAAATTGAAAAATACAAATCATTGTACTCTGTTTTTATTTTACGATTTGCACAATGTGCCAACTTCACTGGTTTTGGGTTTTGTAATAACTCCACAAGTTTTTACCATAAAAATAACCTGTAGTTGTCATTTATTTCCTGTTTTATCAGTTTAGGAAAAATAAAGTAAGAGAATGTGCCGAATCCGACTCTGATTGTGACGAGAATGACCAAGAGGACCGGGGTCTCCTCCTCAGACAGGTTTGAAACTCCCACCCTCTTAGTCTTGAATGTTCCGGTCAATAATTTTAAGTGTACATTTTTTCAGAGTTTGGCTGTGGTGCTGGTGAGGTTTATAAGAACTGGAGTGCACTGCCATCTGCTAAGAATTGCACTCCGCACCCTTAGGATCCTCTCCAGAGACAAGAGGGTCCTGGGCCCTTTGGTGACCGACAGCGCTCTCTTGACTCTGGCTAAACTGGCAGGGCTGAGCACGAGTGAATCAAACGATGACGCCAGCGGCCCCGACTCTGATTTCTACGACAACATCATCTCCTCTCTCTCTGACGTAAATGCACCGATGTGTTGCGGCGACGGTAGTGACGATGATGTCAACGACCTAAACAAAGAGTGCTCCGCATTTGAAGACGATGCCAAGAGTGATGTCAGCGCCTCCAACTGCAGCGATGTGGACACTATCAGCTGGCCCGGAAGCCACAGGCCCAGCATTAACGAAATGCACAGAGGCAGCGTCCATCATAAGGAGCTGGAGCGAGGGAGGAAGGACCGTCGTGAGAGCAAGATGGAGGGCAACGATGAGGAGGAGGAGGAGGATGGGACATCGGTAGAGGAGATGCAGAACAAAGAGGCTTTGAAGGTGTTGTGTAATGTGGTATACAACAGCACTTGGGCACAGGAGAGGTTCAGCGCACTCAGGTGGGATTCTTTATTCATCAATATTTATATTCATAAGTTGGCCAGTCCGATATCAGCAAAAACTAAAAAGTATTGGATAATATCAGCTTGCATCTAAAATCTCTGATAAAAGCTCCGATTATAAGCAGTTCTGCAGCACGTTTAATTTTGCAAAACTCAATAGCCAGTTAACATCTAAATGCCCTCACACATTGTTGGTCTCTTTGTCTATTTTGCTGATGTCCTTTACAAAAGTTAAACATGGTAGGCTATTAAATGCTAGGAGCTAGCAGCTACACAATAGCTCAAAAACAATAGTTGCCAAAAAAAAAACAATTAACACTCGACTTAAACTTAAAGACAGCATTAGTCCATTCTAGGCGGTTAATAATAAATATTTGAGGTTTGATACATACCATTGGTCTCTGACTAATTTCACTTGATCAAGCATTTTCTAACATTCCACCCTATAATAATAAAAGTATCAGCAACGGCCAATATGCAAGGCTTCAATGTTGGTATCATATAGGAAGTGAAAAGTTGTAAAGGGACACCACTATCCATAACCTTTCACACTGCTTATTTTATTTTGATCAGGCTAATATGCGGCCTCAAAGAGCGCCTCTCCTCCAGGATCATTCACCCGGCTCCCTCCAGTGTTCAGTTCTACGAATTACGACTTACCTTCCTCATCACTGCATTGCGACCTGAACTCAGCACTCAGCTTCAGCAGGTGACTCTTTCACTTCTACAACAGTGATAGAGAGCACGGAGTTACATTTTAATAATCTCTGACTTAATTTGCCTCTTCCAGGAGGGAGGCGTCTCCATCCTCTCAGCAGCCCTGGAGGGCTACCTGGAGGTGCAGTGGAAGGAGCAGTATGACTGCTTGCTAGACCCGGCGGCGCCACCTATTTCTCTGGAGGCCTCTCAGCGCATCATCGAGATCCTGAAAATCCTTTTCAACGTCACACACAGAGCCCATGGACATGCACCGAGCGAGGTGAGCATCAGTTGAACAGAACAACTTCTTACTTTCTGCCACAGTAATGTAAACATGTATGATGGCTTACTCCCCAGGCTGATGCAGCGCTATACCGACATCTAGTGGCAATCCTGCGTCTCTGCATGATGAGGACGTGCATGTTGCCCGAGGACACAGATGAACTGCAGGGGTTAGGGTTTTCTTCACCATTTTTTTCTACTTTAATTTCGTCGACCTAAATGATTATGAATTAAATCACTACAAAGTCTATGTTTCTTTGAGATATCTTTTTATATTGCAGTCATACGGTCAACCTGTTATCGGCGCTGCCTCTCCAGTGTCTGGATGTTCTCCTGATGGTGCCACTGGAGCCTGACTCTGAGCAGTGCCAGGGGGTCAACATGGACTGTGTCCACACCCTGCTGCTGTTCATGGAGAGACGCTTGGAATCAGTAAGAGTCACAAGACTGAAGCATTTTTCTGCAATTGCAGTTCCTCCATTATTTATACAGCATTGTGTACGGGTCCAATCAGGTGGCTCTGATTTCATTCTCTAAGACAGGGGGAGTCCACACTTTTATTTTCCAGCGAGGGCCTCTACAGACAAATTAAAAGATGCAGGTGCACCTTTTATACATTTTGTGCCTGATCTACTTGATAGCGCACACAAAGCTGATCGACTGAGCTTGTGCGCAGAGGATTACGTTTTTTAAATAAGCAAAATAGGGAGCGCAATCCACAAAGCGTTGACAATACTGGGCGGACGAGATGCAAATATAATCATTAAGCACTCGCAATGTGATTTATCAAGACTCAAATTGTTCTGTTGCCGATGTTTTGCATCTATATTTAGCACGTCTGGAATACTCGTGCAAAGTGGCACAGTGCGCGCCAATGGCTGTGAATAAGACAAAGACAGATAACAGAAATAATATTCCATCTGTGTGCGTGTCAAAATATTTAGACTCTCAGAAATAGTCATATTGTCTATTCAGCAATATAATTGTATAGCTGCTCGATTACTTACAAGTAGGGATGTTCGATAATATCGGACTGCCGATATTATCTGCCGATAAATGCTTTAAAATGTAATATCGGAAATTATCGGTATCGGTTTCAAAAAGTAAAATGTATGACTTTTTAAAACGCCGCTGTGTACACGGACGTAGTGAGAAATACAGAGTGCCAATAAACCTTAAAGACACTGCCTTTGCGTGCTGGCCCTATCACATAATATCTACGGCTTTTCACACACACAACAACGCATACTTGATCCACACCATACAGGTCACAAACTTTAAACAACTTTAACACTGTTACAAATAGGCGCCACACTGTGAACCCACACCAAACAAGAATGACAAACACATTTCGGGAGAACATCCGCACCGTAACACAACATAAACACAACAGAACAAATACCCAGAACCCCTTGCAGCACTAACTCTTCCGGGACGCTACAATATACACCCCCCCTCAACCTCCTCATGCTCTCTCAGGAAGAGCATGTCCCAAATTCCAAGCTGCTGTTTTGAGGCATGTAAAAAAAAAAAAGCACTTTGTGACTTCAATAATAAATATGGCAGTGCCATGTTGACATTTTTTTCCATAACTTGAGTTGATTTATTTTGGAAAAGCTTGTTACATTGTTAAATGCATCCAGCGGGGCATCACAACAAAACGGTTGATATCAGAAGCGGTAATTAAGAGTTGGACAATATCGGAATATCGGATATCAGCAAACAAGCCATTATCGGACATCTCTACTTACAAGGCTGATGAAAACTAATTCAGCAGTTGTTGTTTTTTGGCTGTTGGACTATTTTTTTTTTAAATTGTGTTTGTTTATATAGCTCCTGTATGGAAAAAAACTAATCGCAATATACATTTTCTTGCGGCTGGATCATTTCACACTGCAGCACCTCCCATAGCATACCTTCATGCGTGCTAAAAGTAGGTTTTGTTGTCTAGAGCGTGCTTAAATATAGCCCAGAAAAGGTGGTTCATATTATATTTTTGTGCTGCATGTCAACAAAATGACAAAACACCATAGGTTAGACCCTATGATGCCACAAATGTGGAGGGAAATGAGTGTCTCCATGGTGACAGTACAGTACACAAAAAACACTCATTTAAATAGTGCGGTCTACACCACCTATGCACTTGTTATCAATTGTATGTCCACTAACAGTCACACAATGTTATCATTTGCACGTGTTATTTGGATCTTAGTAAATCAGGCCCGACAGTATTTGCATTAAAGAGGCTATATCCAATCTATGTAAGTCGACATACGC
The DNA here is from genome assembly GCF_033978685.3 of Nerophis lumbriciformis. NCBI lineage: Eukaryota > Metazoa > Chordata > Actinopteri > Syngnathiformes > Syngnathidae > Nerophis > Nerophis lumbriciformis. Next base: position 1,495,752 of record NC_084558.2, on the reverse strand, counting down.
AAAGCTATCAGAATAAAACATCAACATCTTACGTTGGTGTTATATGTGATAAAGTAAATTAGTTTAATATATATTAATATATTGTCATTACTAATTAATTAATTTTATTTTTTAGAATATGCAGAGGACCAATAAAGAGGGCCGGACAAAAATGGCTCCCTGCTCTAATATGCTGATTGGCTCCGTCCATTTAGTGGTACCGGCAAGAACATCAGAATTTGTTTAAAAAATAATAACGTTATAGCAGAGACAAATATGTTTACTGCAATAATGCCATAAGATGCAAGTGCAAGCAAAACATTCGAAACTACCTGGTGGTCCTTTTTTAAAATTTAAAACTACTGCACTCGTGGTCATATTTGCATAATAACTGGAGATTACCATTGCTTTTGTTGTGCTTCCCAGGGGGACAGAGTCAAAGAGAAACTAACTCCAATTCTCAATCTGCTGACAGAAAGCTGTCGGGCCCACAAAGAAACGCGCCATTACATTCGGACATATGTAATAAAAACACAATTGCATTATTAATCTTTACATATTGGTATTAAACTGTTACTGGTTCTGTACTTTTTCTGAACAATAGATCCTGCCTCCTCTGAGAGATGTTTCTCAGAGGCCAGAGGACGGCTGCACCGTAAAAAGTCGCCTGGTCCGCCTCATGACAAACCTGGACACTGACGTCAAACATTGCGCTGCCGACCTTATTTTTGTCCTCTGCAAGGAAAACGGTAAAAGTGAACTACAGTTTTATCATAAACAACAACAAACATCACCTTCTTTTCTCTTCTCAGTGAGGCGATTTGTGAAGTACACAGGCTACGGCAACGCAGCGGGACTCCTCGCCACCAGAGGCTTGCTGGGCGGCCCCACGTCCAGAACCTCCTGCAGCAACACCCTGTACTCCAGCGACTCCGATTCTGACACTGAGGAGTACCGACAGGTTAAAGACCGCATCAACCCGGTCACTGGGAGAGTGGAGCGGGAGCAGACCGACCCCATGGAGGGCATGACGGAGGAGGAGAAGGAGGAGGAAGCTAAGAGTCTCATTCGACTCTTCAACAAGCTGTCCAGGTCTGTGAAGAACAACACAATCAGGCAAGTACATCAGCATCACAGCTGTCTACATTTACTGCAGGGATAACATTATTCAGCCAATGGGAGTGGACGCAGATGGAAAGCTGGTACCGATGGCGGGACTGAGGGAGAACAGTCTCACAGAAGAGTCGGCGTCAGACACAGATGAAAAAGAGAAGGACTCAAATCAATGAAGTCCGTTCTGTCCTCCTAAATATCCTTTTTTGCTGTTTTAGTGCTTCGATATTTGTGGATAGACCTAGAAAGAAGTTTTATTTAATTTGTTTCTCCTTATAGGATCAATTTGATTTACTTTTAGTTCTATTGGACAAAATGATTGGGACAAGTGGCCGTTACGTCATAAAAAGAACTTGAATGAAATTAAACAGAACTTTTCACTCTTATGTGAAGAGGACTCTGGCCTCTTAATCCAAATAATGTGTTAGACCGCCTCCAACAACATGTACAGGTGCACAGGCATGCTGCAAGGAAAAGGGGCCTTACCTCAAACTTATTATTGTATGCCACAAAATATTGGCAACACTCTGCGTAAATTCCATGTGACACATTTGGAGGCGCCACCTTAATCTTTGTGAGTTTGTGGTTTTAGGTGTGTCTGTACACACGCCACATAGAAGCCTAGTTGGAAAGCTGTCCTTCATCTAATGAGTGATTGAAGTCTTAACGAGTTGAAAGTCATTCATCACCCTAATAAGTGTGAAATGTGACAAAGTGGTGATTGTGATTAAACAAATGATGATGAAATCCAGGACTGTCAGTTTTAGTAATTACATTGCACTTTTATAGGAATTGGCAGAACAAGGAAACAAAATGGGAAAAAAAACGATTCACAGAGGGCAGGGCTTTTCAACAGGCGGCCTGAGGGCTAACAAGGTTCAGTTGAATACTTGTGAGACAAACATTTTTGCAGCAAATTCCTAAAAAAACGTGAGTGCTCCTGTTTTATAGAGGAACTTGGACCACTGTAAACACATTGGCATTTTAACCTTGCTAGTGTAGCAGCTTTGCATTGTGTATCGATCTTCCCACACTGCCTCTGCTCCCAGTGGGGCGGGATCCCCTGTCGCCCGAATAAGAGTTAAGTGTGCTAGCCACTTGGCCAAAAACCGTAGCTGCCAACTCAGTGATCAGTAGACTCTTTGAAGTTGTCAGGGAGTGAGGTTTACGAACGTACACCTGGCACAGCCACACTGGCTGGCCCCCCTTTACACTAGCAAACATAGAACACTGGGGTCCAAACTTGTGATTTACATCTCTGAGGCGTTCCTCAAGGCACCCTTTTAAGTCCCTTTTTCGTAATGTGAGTAATGTAACTAAAGTTTTTTTTTTTTTTGATTGATTGATTGAAACTTTTTTTAGTAGATTGCACAGTACATAACATATTCCGTACAATTGACCACTAAATGGTAACACCAGAATAAGTTTTTCAACTTGTTTAAGTCGGGGTCCACGTAAATCAATTCATGGTAAGGTGTTGCTATAGCTTGTTTATAAATGCGAGTTCAGTTAAAAAAAAAGTGTGACACTCACATTTTTGCTGCAGATTCTTAAAATCACAAGAGTGTATATAATAAAGATTATTTTTAACTAACATTTTTTACGGAAGGTCTTAAAAATGGCAGAGCCCTCCTGTAGCCCTGACAAAATAAATGGAACCAAAATCAAATGTCTACTGTAGAGGACACTGATTCTCCGGATTATACAAAGCATGACTGATAGTTTAAGGGGAAGTCCGCCCCCCTAATTTTCCGTAAATGTGGCCCCCAAAATATCCATCCATCCATTTTCTACTGCTTGTCCCTTTTTGGAGTCGCGGGGGGTGCAGCTGCATTCGGGCGGCAGGCGGGGTACACCCTGGACAAGTCGTCACCTCATCGCAGGCCCCCAAAACAATTTAGTGAAATGTCCCTGACATAGAAGTTTGTTCAAGTTTTACATAATAATTGATTGTAAACATGGTGGCATTTGCAATCTTACAAAAAAAAAAAGAAAAAGTGCAGCGTCAGCCTATGACCATCTCTTCAAGCGACACCTGCAGATCAACAGACTGTAGGGACGAAGCGCCACCATCGACTGCCAAGTTCTTCAAGATCTCCAACGACGTGAGAACCACCTGAAGAAGGAGAACATGAATTACGTCATTGTCAGGCTGCATTCAGGTTGGTTGGTTGGGTGGTTTTAGAATGACACAAACATTTGTTTGATATTTCCACACAACTTGTTGGAGTGGTGGTGCATGAAGCAGGAAGGACCAATTCAGATTCAGGCCACTTCCAAAAAGAAATGTAGCCTATGAATAGCGGCAGACGATCAATAATGGGCCGATGATTGACAGACTTTTTTTTTAACCTTGCTTTGGTAACTACGTTAACCCTCTGAGGCCGACCCGTGGGCTTTACGCAATCGTAGTTTCTTAGCTTAATGTCCGGGTAAATGATTCTCTTATGAGCATTTTTATTCACTCAAAAAACACTGAAAGTTACAGATATTCACTTTTGTCTTGCATATAATCACGTCTTGATCAACACATACACTTCCCTTCCTATAGAAACAGATTTTTTTTTTTAATACTAAGTAAGGCATTTTCAAATAGTAAATAGCTGTTTTTATACACTTTTCACTGAAAATAATATTGTATAACTGATTTTGATGCAAACTTTTAACTAAATATTAATGTTCTGCCTAAGTATTGCTTAACCCAAATGTGTCACAACATCGGAATGTGCCTTTATGTACATCAATGAGTCAAGATAGCACAGTATATGCACACCTACTTATGGAGAAATATACAATACTCAGAAACAATTTAGAATTTTTGGCTTGTGGGTGAAATTTTAGGATGAACCTAAAATCCACTTTTGTACTTTTTACCAACTCTTTGCACAACTTGCTGAACAAGGAGCTGATTTTTTTTTTCACATTTTCACAAAAAGTTATTCAGTAATTTCATAATACTATTATAGCTCGCTGTAAAATATATTTCATTATTACATATTTTTCAGTTACTTAACAAGAATTGTTGACATTTACTTGAAATACACGTAATTAACTTGATTGTTCAATAAGAGTTGTGTGAGACATAGGAAACACTTATATCTATGATGTATCACTAGCAGTGGGCAGATTCATTCAACACAGTCACAAACTTAGTATTCAAGGAGGCCGATAGTTGGAGCTGATATTCATTTACAGTACAATTTAGCTAAACATGAATAGTATACATCAGTTCAATAGTTTTTTAACAATTTTTTTTTTTAAACGGCAGACCAGTAGCGACATAACGTTTTGAAAAATACATCAGGGGATTATACAAACACCTTTATTACGTGTGTCCAAGAGGAGCATCAACATTTGCATTTTGAAATATGGGAATTCTACTGAAAATTGGTAAAAATTTTGGATTTTTGTGACAACAATAACTCACCATCTACTCAATTTTATCCAATTTTACACCCTTCCGCCCGATTGTAGCTGAGATAGGCTCCAGCGCCCCCCGCGACCCCAAAGGGAATAAGCGGTAGAAAATGGATGGATGGATATAGTAGTTAATGGATTTAATACATCGTAAGGTTTCCTCGTGAGAAACCCTAAAATATTGGTTGGTTGTTTGGTTAAAGTCTATTTTGAACATGTATACAGTTTCAATATAATACATCCCATATTTTACAAATTTTAATTTCTCTCTCCAACATGTCCGAAAAGGAGTAGGAAGAAGCAAAGCTTATTTAATCCTACTCCTTCTCAACTTCAAAGCAATTACTACCTGTTCTCAATTTGTAACACAATTCACATCAATGATTTCTAAATGGTATGATTGATATGAAATATATGATTTCTAAATATTGAAAACACTTCAATAAAACTATCCTTCATGTATTTTATAGTTGAGACATTTTTCAAGCTCGCTGACATAATTTCTTCCTGGACGTTACAGAAAGTATGAGTATTTTTTCATATTTTTGATACTAAATACTGGTATAATTTGTGAATATATTCTATCTACTGATGTATTTCTATCTGTCCAGTGCCAAAAATTGGTCCCCAGTAAATGACCTGATCTACTAAAGGTCTGTGTGTATTACGACACGTGCAAACTTGATAGCACACGCAAAGTAGAGTGCAGTCCATTTACTGTCTGCATGTCTATGCAAAATATATGCTAAATATCAGAACACACAAAGTCTTAGGAGGAGGAAATGCAAATATAATTATTTAGTACTTGCGATGGGATTTATCAAGGCTAAAACTGTTCTGCGTCTATGTCCAGCACATTATGAATGTACCTGTACAGTTGCGCTGTGAGAAAGAAGATGACGACTGAAAGAGAGAATATACAGTCTGTGTGCGTATCAACATATTTGAACCATCAGAAATAAAAATACTAGACATATTTTCTATTCAGCAATATCATTTTATAATTTTATAGAGGCTTGATGACTTAAAAGGGTCATATTATGATTTGTTTTCCCTACATTTAAAACACTTCCTGGATAGGCTGAGTAGCGACATTAAAATTGTCCCTAGTTTGTGAGTATGAATGTAAAGGTTGTCTGACTATCTGTGTTGGCCCTGCGATGAAGTGGCGACGAGTCCAGGGTGTAAAAAATGTTGAAAAGATCTCTGTTCTGAGGGAACCTGCCTGTCTCGACGGAGCTGTTGTTGCTGGACACACGACGATCTCTTGGGAGGATGAGTGTCGTGTGCCTGGCGACCCTTTCAGTCGAAGACATTTAAGATATCTACCTATTCGGAATTATGACAACAAGACATCTGCTGATTGGAGTAAGCGTTGCTCGGGTTTGTCAACAAATTGGAAGTTGCTGACAGCCTTCAAAGTACCTTAAAGCTGCCAAAAATGATTGGAGGATGCGGGAAGAACTGTGGACACTTGTGATTTTGGATAACATCGGACTGTTTGCCTTGCAGGATGAATTTGAGGACCGCAAATAGACAATTAAGAGTGAAATGCCCATTTTATTTTCGCTCACAAACACAAACATTCTATTTTGGATTGTTTCCCTGGCTTCGAGACTCCCCCGGAGGACAGTGCGGCGAAGACACAACAAACTAATTTCCTGTCTCTCATGGACACACACCTGTTGTTGACTTTGGACGGACTGACGGTTGCGAAAGCACCGGTCTTGAGATTTAATTTTTTTTACTCATCCTCTCCCAGCCTCTACCTTTTTCCAACCTTTTACGGATGGCGACCCATCGGCGTTTCTGTACAATGTTTGTTTGTCTAATCTTGAGCAGGTTTGTGCTGAAAACACAATTTTGTTGTACTTGTGCAATGACAATAAAGACCCACCCATCCAGGATAAGCTCTAGCCCCCCAGAGGGGGACAAGCGGTAGAAAATGGATGGATGGAAAACCCTTTCTTGTGGTCTTCATAACATGTAATGGGGGTTCATTGGTTAAAATGTTGCACAGTTTGTGTTCTTCAGGATGCGCCGTTTTGTGAGCGGTATGAATTACGTGGCTCCACTTCGACAACATCTGCTATGTTGTGGTTTTTACTGTTTCCATATGGAGTCCCCGGATAGATATGTTAGAACTATACATTACTTTGTACAAGAAACGGCAACAGCGGAGGATGCATGTGCATGAACGAGCTAGTCTGCCCAACAACAAGAGGATAGAGAAAAAGAAGAAAATTGTTAACTACAATGGCGGACTCGCGCAAAGCTCTTTGGCTAAATCTCTACCATATATGGATGATCTGCTGACGTCACAAATTGGAAAAAATGTTGGGCAAATTCCAAAAGGCTTGTTTAGAGGAAGTATGAAGGAAGGCAAGATTGTTTTATAATGTGTGTGATTGTGTGTGTGAATGGGTGAATGTGGAAATAGTGTCAAAGCGCTTTGAGTTCCTTAAAAAAAAGGTAGAAAAACGCTATAGAAGTAAAACCCATAATATCTCCACCATGCCTCCATGGTTTTAATTTATAATTGTTGGTACTAATGCAGATCCCAAATACACAAAAACAGGTACTATCAGATAAAAAAAAAGTTGATTTTGCATGATAGGCCCCCTTTAAGGGGCTGATTAAAACAAATTCAATTACCGTATTTTTCGGACTATAAGCCGCTCCGGAGTATAAGTCGCACCGGCCGAAAATGCACAATAAAGAAGAAAAAAACATATATAAGTCGCACTGGAGTATAAGTCGCATTTTTGGGGGAAATGTATTTGATAAAACCCAACATCAAGAATAGACATTTGAAAGGCAATATAAAATAAAGAAAGAATAGTGAACAACAGGCTGAATAAGTGTACGTTATAAGACGCATAAATAACCAACTGAGAACGTGCCTGGTATGTTAACGTAACATATTATGGTAAGAGCCATTCAAATAACTATAACATATAGAACATGCTATACGTTTACCAAACAATCTGTCACTCCTAATCGCTAAATCCCATGAAATCTTATACGTCTAGTCTCTTACGTGAATGAGATAAATAATATTATTTGATATTTTACGGTAACGTGTTAATAATTTCACACATAAGTCGCTCCTGAGTATAAGTCGCACCCCCGGCCAAACTATGAAAAAAACAGCGACTTATAGTCTGAAAAATACGGTAAGTCATTTTGGTGGGGGTTTTAATGGTGTTCTTCAGGAAATGTAGTGTGATAAATTAATCTCCCATATGAAAAAATATCTTGCAATATGCATTTTCTTGCGCCTGGATCATTCCAGATGCACCGTTTCAACACCGCAGTGCCTCCCAGAGCATTCAGCATGCTAAAAGTAAGTTCTGTTGCCTAGATCGCACTTCAACAAAGGCTAGAAAAGGTGGTGCATATTATATTTGCGCGCTGCATGTCAACAACATTCAAAACTCCACAAGTTGGACGGAGCTAATGATGCCGTAAATGTGGAGGGAAATGAGTGGCTCCATGGTGACAGCCAGTATACATGCAAAAACCTAATTTACAGAGAACAGTCTCCTCTACTTTTACACTTGTTATCAATTGTACATGCAGTCTTAGTAAATCACCCGTAACACACCCACTAATAGCACGTGCGCTCAAAATGTTTTACTTTGCAAACGTTATTTAGCAATTGTTACTTGGATCGTACAGGGGCCTGCTCTTATGTCTTCTAATCTAAAACAGGTTTGACCTCACCTCCACTGTGATGAGTTTCTTATTCCATGGTCTCATCTCTGGATCAGGCCACTTCTCGCCCAAGCAGAAGAAGAGAGAGCAGGGCGCGCACTCTTTGCCTCCGATAAAGTCCAGAATCCCTATGGGAGACGCCGAAATCAATCCAGCCATCAAGGCGAGAAAAACACCACAAAAAAAGAACCAAAAACTCCTACCCTGGATAAAGTTGGTGAATTGGTAAAGCGGTTGTCGCTGCTGCTTGGAGATCTCTTGTGTGTTTCTGCTCTGGTCGAACTTGGAGAAACTCCAAAAAACTTTGCTTTCGCCTCGCCGCTGGCCATAAATCACGTTGCCTGCCACGGCCAACTCGAAGCCCTCGCCCAAATTGTCCAGGATACGCTTGGTATACTCGGCTTGGACTTGACTTATAATGGTGGTGGGACTTGGAAGGGACACCAAGGACAGGCCGGACTCCTGGTCCAACGTGGGTTCCACCAGCTGTGGCCTGAAGTAAAGACAATGCATTTACTCGAAAGCAGGGCTTCTCAAACTGTGGTACGTGTACCACTAACTAGTGTTACGCGGGCTACATCTAGTGGTACGTGTAACGCAGGTGTCAAAACCATACCTTTTGCAGTGACTGGTATTATCTTGCTTTCTATTACTCTTTGCGCTCTTCCTAGTCACGTGACCGCCACAGTCCAATCAGCTTTGGTTATATGCTGGTAGCAGGAAGTGACTGGCATGCTCTTGCTTGCTATTTACTCTTTGAGTGCTGTGCGTGCTTCCTAGTCATGTGACCACCGCTTTCCAATTAGCTGTGCTTATAAGCCGATAGGCAGGAAGTGGCCAGTAGACAGAACTTGAGACAAACCGATTGTATTTCTGCTCAAGGTAGGTATTTATTCTCGTTTTCATCTGAAATATTGTGCTGACTGAGTCTAAACTAAAATGCCTATTTGTAACTTTTTAATGAGTTTTTTCTCATTAAGCTGTGTGTGACTGTAGAAGAGTTGAATCACTTGATTAAAGTACAGTGTTTTATTTTCTTACACTCAAACCGACTGTTACTATTCAAACTCTGTGTAATGTTACTTGGGCCAAAAAAGTAAATATACTTGTTAAATAAAACCTCTGCCTTGTTTTTAATGAGCACTCGGGCCTACCGCGCTACTGTATTTTAATGTTGGTCATTACGGCGGTATTTGGAGCGCCAAGCTTTTTCTGAAGTGGTGCTTGGTGAAGAAATGTTTGAGAACCACTGATCTAAAGGCTACAATTAATGTCTCAAATTAATTAACCGATTTCATAACAAAGGACAAGGAGCACAGGGTCTGGCATTAACGGCTGTGGCTGTAGGCAACCTCCCAAGTTTGAGGTGGGAGTAACTTCGGAGCCATCCAGCTGCTTTAAGAGTGTTGCGTTCTCAACTGTTATTGCACTGTTGTTTACATCAGCTGACTGACACTTTGGTCCCTCAGTGCCATTACAACATTGGTTCTGTTGCTGCTTTGTCACGCATTACACCTCCTAATAAGTGAGTGTGTGATCAAAGAGGGCTATGTTTTACCGCATTTTCCGGATTATAAGTCGCAGTTTTTTTCATAGTTTGGCCGGGGCTGCGACTTATACTCTGGAGCGATTTATGTGTGAAATTATTAACACATTACCGTAAAATATCAAATAATATTATTTATCTCATTCACGTAAGAAACTAGGCGTATGTATCAGCAATCGTCACACACACACACGTCAACCAATAAAAATTTGGCGGGGGCGGGTCATGGCAGAAGTGCATTGTGAAAAAAAAAAGATGCTACCTGCTACTATTTCCGTACCTATGAAAATTGATCATTTCAACATTGGCGGTAACTTATAAAAACTGAGAAGGGCTGAACAAAAATGGCACCAAATAGGAAATCCTATAGTGCAGGTTACAAGCTGGAAGTAGTGAAATATGCAGCAGAAAACGGCAATCGAGCAGCAGAAAGAAAGTTTGGAGCATGCGAGAAACTTGTAAGGAACTGGCGAAAAATGTCCGCAAAAAATGCGACTTATACTCTAGTGCGACTTATGTATATTTTTTTCCTTCTTTATTGTGCATTTTCGGCCGGTGCGACTTATACCCCGTAGCGACTTATATTCCAAAAAATACGGTACTTCCCGCGTTTCCCATGCAATATAAATCTATTTAAATTGGCCTCTTTCCAATTATCCCCTGCGTCCTTTTGCGGTTTAGGTAAATCACAGTCACGGTTATATTCCTACTTTTTTTTGTCTGAAATGTAGTACACAGTACTACACAGATATTTAACCCTTAAAGTACCGTATATTGAGGATTTTTTTGTCCTTTTTTTGCTCACTTTTTGGCTTTAACTTACAATGACGTTTTTCCATGTACAATTGTATTATGTCTGTTGGAATAATTGTTTGTAAGTTATCACAAAAGAAACGTTGTATTATGAATGCTGTCTTTCGAGGCCTAACAAGAGGAAGAAGGCTCGTGAAACGCCACTGTGATTTCAACACGGACAGATGGCAGGATCTGCTCAACTCCCAGAGGAACTCTCTTTGAAGTGTTAAACGAACTCTCTTTGAAGTATTTCACAAACTCTCTTCCAACTATTTCGTAACTGAAGTCAACGCTATTTACGACCCACTGCCCTCTTGAAGTCCCTGTGGTCAGGAGACGGGAGGGGTTATCCATTGTCCTCCAACACCTGCCCCAGCTGGATCCAGGAAGAGCCCAAGCCCGAGAAATCCTCTTCTTGGACTTCAAAGCGACCGAAAACAATGACTCTTTTACACACTTACCATTCCTGCTGTGACATATGTTGGTGCGTGAACATGGAACATCTGAATTAAAAGAGGAGACGAAAACCTTCTTCGTCAGAGCGTGCTAAGACACTGTAAGAGGTTACAGGTTGACGCATGTCTCTCCTCAATTGAGTCCAAATTGAATTCTGTTTCTGTTTGATTCCTTGCCTTTTGTCTTGTTTAATAGATGTCCTGTGTTTGAACGTGACAATGTCTATTTCAAATTTGTTCATATATCAACACGGGGAAATAATTTTCACCCAGGAGAGTAGCGCCAGGACAAAAAAGTCCACAGGGAATTAGGAGTGTTATAAAAAGATTTGGGATTTATATTTTTTTCTGCTTTTTTTGCTCAGATCCCATTTTCAACTTCAGTCCTAAATTTACAAAAATATTACTTTAACCCTCTGAATGCCCCTTGACCTAATTATGCCAGCATTTGTATTTTTTAAAAATGTGCATAAAATGTGTTTTATTGTTTCATCCATACAATAAATGTTAACAGACTGGGGTCAGGATCAGGACCTAATATACATGATATTAGCAATAAAACAAATGTTAACTGTTTTTATGAACATTTAAAAAACACAAAACTGACATAATTAGATGAATTGGGATTTAAAAGGGATGAAATAGATTTATTTTTTTTAAACATGACATAATTTGCTATTTTTAATCAAGGACTGAAGCTAATTGTGAGATTTGAGAAAGAACAGTAGAAAACATGAATCAAAAATGTTTTACACACTCATTGAAGACCTTTTTCGTCCTGGTGCTACTCTTCTGTTATTAAATAATGTATGCCTCTGAGGGTTTATAAAAAACGTTATGCTGGCTTTTCTGAGATATGTAGGAGAGACTGATCTCCAAATTAACCCCAAATGAAACACAATTGAAATGTGGGTGGTTGATGAGGGTTGTGTCTCTCTAGGGCCATTCAGGAATGCATCTCTGGTTTTATGTTGATATCTGTCTGCTGTTTCTCTTTTTGAATGTAATTATTTATTTGATTTGATTGAGATGTTTTGTATTTTTTACTTGTTGGGGGGAGAAAACAGCATTTAATGCATTTTTGTCTATCCCTGTGTCCAAAACCCGATACACAAATGTTTAAAATAAACGTTATGCTGCATGTCATAGGTGCTTTATTTGCATGTTACCTGTAAATTAAGCGGAATCCAGCTTCGTTATTAACCAGCTGCTCAGACACCATCTCGCCTCTGTAGAACACGGATATCCTGTATTGTGTCTCTGTCGAAGCAAGACAGAAGGCGTGTTAACTGTCCTACTCAATACTGACTTACAAGCTCGTTTTCCTGCCAACTTACTAAAATGATTTCCCTCCTTGGTCTTGTTCACAGTGTCTAGAAACTGCACCGCAAATTGGCCTCCGCACACCCCTCCCTCGGCTGGCGTCATTGGACGTACCGGTTGCTGGGGCAACCCGGCTTCGCAGACGGCACCCTCCAAAGCTACTGGATACGGCTGTCGCCCCGGCAACGCGTGCCCGCCAATCACGAGCTGATGCCGGAGCTCCTGTTGCTCGGGAGGAAGCTTAAAGGCTGCAGTGTCTTCTGAGTGAGTGTGTGTGGGGGAAGGAAAAGTTGGGGAGGAATTGAAGAACTCTGCAGTGCAAGGTGTGTGTTCTGGGTGGAATGATGCCGTTACCTGTTTGAGGCCCAATGTTGAGCTCCGTTACACACCTTTGCAGAATATCCTCATTAGGAGGACTCTCATACAAATCCGGTTCCTGTTGGCTTAAGGCTACAGCAATGAAGTTGTCTAATGGAGAGGACAAGAAAAAAAGCTCTTATATTCATAATAACTATACAAGGTACTGTATATACTAGTGTTTTTCAACCTTTTTTGAGCTTAGGCACATGTTTTTCATTGGAAAAAATCCCGAGGCAAACCACCAGCAGAAAACATTAAAAAATGAAACTCAGCATAAAAATGTGTTCTCGCAATTGTTGGATATGACTTTAAACCATAATCAAGCATGCATCACTATAGCTCTTGTCTCAAAGTAGGTGTACTGTCACCACCTGTCACATCACGCCATGACTTATTTGGAGTTTGTTGGTGTTTTCCTGTGTGTAGTGTTTTAGTTCCTGTCTTGCGCTCCTATTTTGGTGTCTTTTCCTGTTTTGTTGGTGTGTCTTCTTGTAGCAGTTTCATGTCTTCCTTTGAACGTTATTCCCCGCACCGGCTTTGTTTTAGCAATCAAGACCATTTAAGTTGTGCGGACGCTATCCTTCTTTGTGTGAACATTGTTGATTGTCATGTACGGATGTACTTTGTGGACGCCGTCTGCTCCACACGCTGTAAGTCTTTGCTGTCGTCCAGCATTCTATTTTTGTTTACTTTGCAGTCATTTCAGTTTTAGTTTCGTTCTGCATAGCCATTCCTAGGCTTCAATGCCTTTTCTTAGCGGCACTTGCCTTTTGTTTATTTTTGGTTTAAGCGTTAGATACCTTTATACCTGCACGCTGCCTCCCGCATATTGTGATCACGACAAACCATGTTCCCGACATCTACAAAGCAATTAGCTACCTGCTGCTACCTACTGATATAGAAGAATACTACATGGTTACTCTGCCGAGCTCTAGACAGCACAGACACTCAACAGCAGCACATTATTTGCGGATTATAATTACTGGTTTGCAAAAAAAAATTTCAGCCCAATTACATAAATTACATACTGTATCTCACGGCACACTAGTGTGCCGTGAGATACAGACTGGCACATCCGCGGCACAGTGGTTGAAAAACACTGGTATATACATACAGAAAGTTATGATTTATTGCTACATTTAAAAAAAAAATTATGTCTTTGCCAACACAATGATACTCAGTTATTTAAAAAGTATATATACTATTACAATAAATGTACCTTTTCAACATAAATACTTTATTTTCTTTTTAAAAAAAAACATGTTTTATTTAATTTTGAATATATAAAAAATATTATTAGATAACATTGAAATGCTCAATTATTGAAGAAAATGTGTCAGGTAATATTGTTTTTAAAAAAGCTGTTGTTGTAGTGTAAAGTGTACCATGTCATGCTGAGAGACATTTAAAATATTTGGGTCATTTTTTAAGATGTTTCGGTAATTCCAGTGAATTCCGAGTCTTGGGGTGACTAATTGGTTCAGAAACGATTCTTGATTCAAACCAATATTCGCAATATATAATTTGGTAAATCAATTATAATAACAACTTTTCAAAACAGGATACAGCTTACAAACGCTCCTCCTTTGGCTTCCGGTGTATGATGTCGCACAAAGATGGCCTCAAAATGTCATATTGTAAAAGCGAAGGTCGAAATTTTGAATCGATTCACAATCAAAATTCGAATCACAATTCGGATGTGAATACATTATTTTGGACACCCCCTCAGTATAATTATGTTTAAAATATAGATAGACTAAACAATCTGGATCATCAAATAAATAAATAATACTAAAATTATCATATAGTCATACCTCACAACATCGTGCTTTAAAATATTGCGATATACCACATTTAGAGATTTTTTTCTTTTTTTTTAAGCATATTCTACAATTTTTGGATCATAAACTAAGTATGCTCAAGCCTAAAAATATTTATATAAATTAAAAATATCTGTCCCAGGTGTACCTTGCTCCAGCCCCCTCCTGCGACCCAAAAAGGGACAAAGGATGGAACCAACAATCAAATCACGCTGTTCAGTATCAGCCTCGGGTAGCATTACTATATTGAATTAAAAGAGTGTGAATGTGACTAAATGGTGTTATTTCATGTTTAGAGAGCTCTCATAATGTTGAAAAACATATTTGGAAGATTGTAAACAGGTTTATTATGCTCTAGCTATTATACTTTTTGATTTACAATTAATGACGTAACTTTATTGACTGCGGTCGTATCGGAAACCAATTAACAGCGATAAACGAGGGACAACTGTGTTACAATAATAGTGCTAAAGCAATACCTTTTCAACATAAATAAACTGCCTATAAATGCAACACTTTTGTTTTTGCAACCATTTTTCATGAGTTGAACTCAAAAGATCTAAAACTTTTACTATATCCACAAATTTGTCTAAATCTGTGTTAGTGAGCATTTCTTCTTTGCCAAGATAATCCATCCCACGTCTGGGGGGTGGGGGGCTGGGGGGGTCAGAAAAGCAGTCAGTATCCGGTGAGATCACCATTTGCATCACACGGTGCAACACATCTTGTTGGGATAGAGTTGATCAGGTTGTTGATTGTGACCTGTGGAATGTTGGTCCACTCCTCTTCAATGGATGTGCCAAGTTGCTGGATATTGGCAGGAACTGGAACACGCTGTCGTATACGCCGATCCACTGCATCCCAAACATGCTCAATGGGTGACATGTCCGGTGAGTATGCTGGCCGTACAAGAACTGGGATGTTTTCAGCTTCCATGAATTGTGTACAGATCTTTGCAACATGGGGCCGTGCATTGTCATACTGCAACATGAGGTGATGGTCTCGGGTGAATGATAATAATAATAATAATGGATTTTATTTGTTAAAGCACTTTACATTGAGCAAACAACCTCAAAGTGCTACAGTGTATTAAAAAATAATAATAATAAAAAAATAAAATAAATAAAAACTAGAACAGCCTAATAGCTAGGACTAGCACACATATATGTAAAAAAAAAAAAAAGAGGCTTTTTTAAAAAGAAGGATTTTTAAACCTTTTTTAAAAGCATCCACAGTCTGTGGTGCCCTCAGGGGGTCAGGGAGAGCGTTCCACAGACTGGGAGCGGCGGAGCAGAAAGCCCGGTCTCCCATTGTTCGTAGCTTTGTCCTCGGAGGTTGGAGGAGGTTAGCCTGTCCGGAGCTGAGGTGTCGTGTGGAGGATTTGGGGGTGAGCAGTTCTTTGAGGTAGAGGGGGGCATTTCCATGGAGGCACTGGTGGGTTAGTAGGGAGACTTTGTATTCAATCCTGAGTGGAACGCCAGTGAAGGGATTTGAGAACGGGTGTGATGTGGTCGTATTTCCGCACTCTCATCAGGATCCTAGCAGCACTATTCTGTAAGTACTGCAGCTTCTGGATGTTCTTGCTGGGGATCCCGACAAGAAGTGAGTTGCAGTAGTCTAGCCTGGAGGAGACAAAGGCGTGGACGAGCCTCTCGGCATCAGAGAGAGTGAGTGAGGGGCGGAGTTTAGCAATGTTCCTGAGGTGGTAGAAGGAGGTCTTGCACAGTTGTTTTATTTGAGCCTCAAAGGTCAGGTGAGGGTCCATTCTAACACCCAGATTAGTGACTGAGAAAGAGAGGTGAATGTCGTGGCCGGAGAAGGCAATGCTGGTGATGGTGTATGACTGGGTCTGATGTGGGGTGCCGACTAGAATGGCTTCGGTTTTGGAGCTGTTCAGTTGCAGAAAATTGTGTTTCATCCACGACCTTTATCTCCTCCAGGCAGTTGGTAAGTGTAGATGATGGCAGGGCTGCAGAGGTGGTTGGGTTGGTTTTCAGGTAGAGTTGGGTGTCATCGGCATAGCAGTGGAATGATATTCCTTGCTAGCTGATGACACGGCCAAGGGGGGGAGCATGTAGAGTGTGAAAAGGGTGGGGCCGAGGACTGATCCTTGAGGGACACCACAGGTGACAGAGAGTGTGTCTGACTTTGCCTCTGTTCTTTTGGTGAGGTAGGACGTGAACCAGTTTAGGGCAGAGAGTCCGATGGTGGAGTGTAGGCGGTGTAGGAGGATGCCGTGATCAACAGTGTCGAATGCTGCTGTGAGGTCAAGGAGGATGAGAAGGGATGGTGAGCCAGCATCAGCAGTCATCAGCAAGTCATTGGTGACCCTGACCAGAGCAATCTCTGGGCTGTGGCCAGAGCAAAAACCAGACTGAAACTTTTCATAAAGGTTGTTGGTTTTAAGATGGTCATGAAGTTGGGCAGCAACTACCTTTTCCAGCACCTTTGAGAGGAATGGGAGGTTGTAGATCGGTCGGTAGTTGGCCAGCACTTCTGGGTCTAGGCTGGGCTTTTTGAGGAGTGGTTTGATGACTGCAGTTTTCAGCAGAGGTGTGGACTCGAGTCACATGACTTGGACTCGAGTCATGAATTTGATGACTTTAGACTCGACTTGACAAAATGTAAAAAGACTTGCAACTCGACTTAGACTTTAACATCAATGACTTGTGACTTCACTTGGACTTGAGCCTTTTGAA
The DNA here is from genome assembly GCF_033978685.3 of Nerophis lumbriciformis. NCBI lineage: Eukaryota > Metazoa > Chordata > Actinopteri > Syngnathiformes > Syngnathidae > Nerophis > Nerophis lumbriciformis. Next base: position 1,478,528 of record NC_084558.2, on the reverse strand, counting down.
TTGACATGACTTGACATGACTTGCTACTTTCCCCAAAACCCAAAGATGAAAAAGTTATTCGGGAGCGCTCCGTATTTTTCATTGTGTACTTGTCTATCAGCGTTGCGTGTGTCAGCTGGTGTGCTCTCAGTACAACAGCCAATCAAATTAGATCTACTTTGTTTTCATCACACAGCATTCATCCAATCAAATTGCAGGACAACCAACGAAGAAGACATGTCCAAACCACACGCCAGTGAACAAAAAATGATACCTAAAATATTTTCGTTTGGGTATAAAAATTACGAGGTGGTCAACACAAAACGGTTTGCAGTATGCAACACATGCAGTTCGAAAATGACTGATGGAGAGGCAGCAACTTCCAACTTCGTCCGGCATTTGAAGTTGCACAAAGAACGGTAAGTTTTGAATGTAAGATAACGTTTATTGGCTAAGTAACGTGACTTTTATTTGCTGTGTAGTTAAATCAGTGAGGCTGTAAACTCACTGCTAACGTTATAACGTTATTGCAAACACGGGAATCTGTTGCAGTTCACTACCTTATTCATACTTTTTGTTCAGTAATTTTTTAAGCAGGGTTACGTTAGTCAATATATCACACGTAACGTTAGACGGCGGTCAGCAGCACCGCGTATTTTAGCCACCTAAAAAAAGACAAAAATAGTAAAATAAAGGTCAGTTAAAATGTATACTATATTATGAATATGTGTACCGTTTTAGCTAGCTTTCTGACATACTGTTGGTTGTTTACCTCAGTGGTGCCCAACCACCGGGCCGCGGCCCGGTACTGGTCCGTGGATCGATTGGTATCGGGCCGCACAAGAAATATATATTTTTTTTTTTTTTTTTTTTTAATTAAATCAACATAAAAAACACAAGATACACTTACAAGTAGTGCACCAACCCAAAACAACTCTCTCCCCCCTTTTGTTCTGGGCATTGAACATGAAGACTCTTCCTTCACTGTTCCGAGTGCCCATGAGAGTCTTGGCAGTGCCTGCCTCCAGTGCTCCAGTGGAGCGAGTTTTCAGCCATGGTGGCATCATACTACGCCCCCATCGTGCACAAATGACTGACAGACTCTTGGCTAATTTGGTCTTTTGCAAATGCAATGCAGCATAGGGCCCTGACATATAAAAAGTACAACTTTTTTGTTATGTTCACGTATATGTCATGTTTTTTCAATGTTAACACTTTTGTACAAATAAGTACATTTGCACTTTATTTTTCAATGTGTTTGTTCTGTAAAGGAATGAGTTAATGTTTAAAATGACTGGTTAATAGTGCTATTATAAAGTGCAATGTCAGCACAAATTTATTTCCTGCAATTTAAAATGCACTTGTTTTAATAAATAAATACAGCGTTTGAAAAGCATACACAATCTGTGTTAATATATTAGTCTGTGGTTAAAAGGACTTGAAAGGACTCGAAACTCAAAATGCAGGACTTAGGACTTGACTTGAGACTTTCCAGTCTTGACTTTGGACTTGACTCGGGGCTTGCCTGTCTTGACTCGGGACTTGACTCGGACTTGAGGGCAAAGATCTGAGACTTACTTGTGACTTGCAAAACAATGACTTGGTCCCACCTCTGGTTTTCAGGACAGTGGGGACCTGACCAGCCTGGAGGGAGTGACACAACAATGGGCCTCAGGATCTCGTCACGGTATCTCTGTGCATTCAAAATGCCATCAATAAAATGCACTTGCGTTCGTCGTCCATAACACACGCCTGCCCATACCATAACCCCATCCCCACCAAGGGCCACTTGATTCGCACACACGCTATCTGCCATCTGCGCTGAACATTGAAAATAGGGATTCATCCGTGAAGACAAAACCTCTCCAACGTGCCAGACGCCATCAAATGTAAGCATTTGCCCACTCAAGTCAGTTACGACGACAAACTGCAGTCAAGTCGAGACCCCGTTGAGGACGACAAGCATGCAGATGAGCTTCCCTGAGATGGTCTCTCACAGTGCAGAAATTATTTGGTTATGCAAACCCATTGTGGCAGCAGCCGTCTGGGAGGCTGGTCTCAAACAATCATGGAGGTGCACCCGCTGGGTGTGGAGGTCTGGGCTGGTGTGGTTAAACGTGGTCTGCGGCAGTAAGACCGGTTGGATGTACTGCCAAATTCTCTGAAACGCCTTTGGAGACAACTTATAGACAAGAAATGAACATTCAATTCACAAGCAACAGCTCTGGTGGACATTCCTGCAGTCAGCTTGCCAACTGCATGCTACCTCAAAACTTGCGACACCTGCGGCATTTTGTTGTGTGATAAAACTGCACATTTCAGAGTGGCCTTTCATTGTGGGCAGCCAAAGGCACACCTGCGGAATAATCATGTGGTTTGATTAGCATCTTGATATACCACACCTGTGAGGTGGTATGGGTTATCTTGGCAAAGAAGAAATGCTCACTAACACAGATTTAGACAGATTTGTGAACAATATTTGAGAGAAATAGGTCTTTTGTGTAGATAGTAAAAGTTTTAGATCTTTGAGTTCAACTCATGAAAAGTGGGAGCAAAAATATAAGTATTTTTGTTCAGTGTATATATTTTTATTATTAAACAAAGCATACTTTATTTCATTTTAAATATATAGGATAACCGGGGCTTCACGGTGGCAGAGGGGTTAGTGCATCTGCCTCACAATACGAAGGTCCTGAGTAGTCTTGGGTTCAATCCCGGGCTCGGGATCTTTCTGTGTGGAGTTTGCATGTCCTCCCCGTGACTGCGTGGGTTCCCTCCGGGTACTCCGGCTTCCTCCCACTTCCAAAGACATGCACCTGGGGATAGGTTGATTGGCAACACTAAATTGGCCCTAGTGTGTGGATGTGAGTGTGAATGTTGTCTGTCTATCTGTGTTGGCCCTGCGATGAGGTGGCGACTTGTCCAGGGTGTACCCCGCCTTCCGTCAGATTGTAGCTGAGATAGGCTCCAGCGCCCCCCGCGACCCCAAAGGGAATAAGCGGTAGAAAATGGATGGATGGATGGATTATATTAAAATGTTTGATGAATATAAGTCAAATTAATTAACAAGCTCGGTTGGTAGAGTGGCCGTGCCAGCAACTTGAGGGTTCCAGGTTCGATCCCGGCTTCTGCCATTCTAGTCACTGTCGTTGTGTCCTTGGGCAAGACACTTTACCCACCTGCTCCCAGTGCCACCCACACTGGTTTGAATGTAACTTAGATATTGGCTTTCACTATGTAAAAGTGCTTTGAGTCACTAGAGAAAAGCGCTATATAAATATAATTCACACACTTCACTTCACTTATTTTAGGTTTTTTTTGTTTTGATTATTTTGTTGTTGTACTGTAGAGTGTACCACATCATACTGAGAGGTGTTTATAAAATCTTGGTTATTTTTTAAGATATATGGCTACAGATATGGTTTTGATTTATTTCTTACATGCATACAGATTCGAGACAACACTGCAATATCATGAAATAACTCAAAAATCAATACAATTCGATGACTCGATTAAGAATCAACACGATTTTCGATTCAAACAGATTCTCGCAGTATATTTTTTATGTATGAATTATAATAAACACTTTTCCAAAGAGGTTGCAAAAGCGACTCTTTTGGCTGCTGATGTATACCTGCGGCGACTAAACGCGTAGACGGCCTAAAAAATGTCTTATTCTGTAAACAATTAGAATTGATTCAGAATCGTAATGAATAAGAATCATTATTATTATTTAAAAATATAACGTTATATACAAAACATTCAGGATCATTAAAACATTTAAATACATTAAATCAAAACGGTAAATAATATACATTTGTATTACAATGATTTAAGACTTGAATATTAATGACTGCTGGTGTTTGTGCCTCACCAGGTGAAGTCGAGTCTTTTGGCCAGCGGTACACTTTGTGAGGGTTCGCTGTGTCGTTTTTATTATCTGCCATCATTTTGAATTCTTTGGCTCGCAGAACGCTTCGGAAGTTCCGCTTCCACACCGAGGAGTCGCCTTGGACGCGCCCATTGCCACTGACCTTTGCCCAGGCCTACAGCACACAAAGAGACAGGAATAATGAGACAATACACCGCATATTATAATAAAATATTTTATATAGAAGATTTACCTTGAAGATGAGACTGTCCGTATCAGAAGAATCTTGTCGCAAAGCGTGTTTCCAAGGAATACAAAACTCGGTTTCCTGCTGGTTTGTCCACTGCACACCTGGGTACTTACCGCTATCAATCTCAGCCCGTAGCCACTGAACGAACAGAGGTTTGGAATGAGCCATTTCTTAAGGGGAAAGAAAACAAAACATGTGTAAACAACATATACACATATATATATATATATATACAGTATACTGTGTATATGTATATATACAGGTAAAAGCCAGTCAATTAGAATATTTTGAAAAACTCGATTTATTTCAGTAATTGCATTCAAAAGGTGTAACTTGTACATTATATTTATTCATTGCACACAGACTGATGCATTCAAATGTTTATTTCATTTAATTTTGATGATTTGAAGTGGCAACAAATGAAAATCCAAAATTCCGTGTGTCACAAAATTAGAATATTACTTAAGGCTAATACAAAAAAGGGATTTTTAGAAATGTTGGCCAACTGAAAAGTATGAAAATGAAAAATATGAGCATGTACAATACTCAATACTTGGTTGGAGCTCCTTTTGCCTCAATTACTGCGTTAATGCGGCGTGGCATGGAGTCGATGAGTTTCTGGCACTGCTCAGGTGTTATGAGAGCCCAGGTTGCTCTGATAGTGGCCTTCAACTCTTCTGCGTTTTTGGGTCTGGCATTCTGCATCTTCCTTTTCACAATACCCCACAGATTTTCTATGGGGCTAAGGTCAGGGGAGTTGGCTGGCCAATTTAGAACAAAAATACCATGGTCCGTAAACCAGGCACGGGTAGATTTTGCGCTGTGTGCAGGCGCCAAGTCCTGTTGGAACTTGAAATCTCCATCTCCATAGAGCAGGTCAGCAGCAGGAAGCATGAAGTGCTCTAAAACTTGCTGGTAGACGGCTGCGTTGACCCTGGATCTCAGGAAACAGAGTGGACCGACACCAGCAGATGACATGGCACCCCAAACCATCACTGATGGTGGAAACTTTACACTAGACTTCAGGCAACGTGGATCCTGTGCCTCTCCTGTCTTCCCCCAGACTCTGGGACCTCGATTTCCAAAGGAAATGCAAAATTTGCATGGTTGGGTGATGGTTTGGGGTGCCATGTCATCTGCTGGTGTCGGTCCACTCTGTTTCCTGAGATCCAGGGTCAACGCAGCCGTCTACCAGCAAGTTTTAGAGCACTTCATGCTTCCTGCTGCTGACCTGCTCTATGGAGATGGAGATTTCAAGTTCCAACAGGACTTGGCGCCTGCACACAGCGCAAAATCTACCCGTGCCTGGTTTACGGACCATGGTATTTCTGTTCTAAATTGGCCCGCCAACTCCCCTGACCTTAGCCCCATAGAAAATCTGTGGGGTATTGTGAAAAGGAAGATGCAGAATGCCAGACCCAAAAACGCAGAAGAGTTGAAGGCCACTATCAGAGCAACCTGGCCTCTCATAACACCTGAGCAGTGCCAGAAACTCATCGACTCCATGCCACGCCGCATTAACGCAGTAATTGAGGCAAAAGGAGCTCCAACCAAGTATTGAGTATTGTACATGCTCATATTTTTCATTTTCATACTTTTCAGTTGGCCAACATTTCTAAAAATCCCTTTTTTGTATTAGCCTTAAGTAATATTCTAATTTTGTGACACACGGAATTTTGGATTTTCATTTGTTGCCACTTCAAATCATCAAAATTAAATGAAATAAACATTTGAATGCATCAGTCTGTGTGCAATGAATAAATATAATGTACAAGTTACACCTTTTGATTGCAATTACTGAAATAAATCAAGTTTTTCAAAATATTCTAATTTACTGGCTTTTACCTGTGTGTATATATATATATATATATATATATATATATATATATATATATATATATACATATGTTTACATACATATATATTTATATACACACACATAGATACATATATATATATATACATATATACAAACCATATGAGTTGGGAAACTGTGTTAATGTAAATATAAACGGAATACAATGATTTGCAAATCATTTTCAACCCATTTTCAGTTGAATATGCTACAAAGACAACATATTTAAAGTTCAAACTGATAAAAAAAAATTTTTTTTTTGCAAATAATCATTAACTTTAGAATTTGATGCCAGCAACACGTGACAAAGAAGTTGGGAAAGGTGGTAATAAATACTGATAAAGTTGAGGAATGCTCATCAAACACTTATTTGGAACATCCCACAGGTGTGCAGGCTAATTGGGAACAGGTGGGTGCCATGATTGGGTATAAAAACAGCTTCCCAAAAAATGCTCAGTCTTTCACAAAAAAGGATGGGGCGAGGTACACCCCTTTGTCCACAACTACGTGAGCAAATAGTCAAACAGTTTAAGAACAACGTTTCTCAAAGTGCAATTGCAAGAAATGTAGGGATTTCAACATCTACGGTCCATAATATCATCAAAGGGTTCAGAGAATCTGGAGAAATCACTCCACGTAAGCGGCTTGGCCGGAAACCAACATTGAATGACCGTGGCCTTCGATCCCTCAGACGGCACTGTATCAAAAACCGACATCAATCTCTAAAGGATATCACCACATGGGCTCAGGAACACTTCAGAAAACCACTGTCACTAAATACAGTTTGTCGCTACATCTGTAAGTGCAAGTTAAAGCTCTACTATGCCAAGCCACATTCAGCACGTGTTACCACAGCGTGGCTTCGTAAAAAAATAAGAGTGCGGGTACTTTCCTGGTCCGCCTGCAGTCCAGACCTGTCTCCCATCGAAAATGTGTGGCGCATTATGAAGCGTAAAATACAACAGCGGAGACCCCGGACTGTTGAACGACTGAAGCTCTACATAAAACAAGAATGGGAAATAATTCCACTTTCAAAGCTTCAGCAATTAGTTTCCTCAGTTCCCAATCGTTTATTGAGTATTGTTAAAAGAAAAGGTGATGTAACACAGTGGTGAACATGCCCTTTCCCAACCACTTTGGCACATGTTGCAGCCATGAAATTCTAAGTTAATTATTATTTGCAAAAAAAAATAAAGTTTATGAGTTTGAACATCAAATATCTTGTCTTTGTAGTGCATTCAATTGAATATGGGTTGAAAAGGATTTGAAAATCATTGTATTCCGTTTATATTTACATCTAACACAATTTCCCAACTCATATGGAGACGGGGTTTGTATATAAATACACACACATATATATATATACATATGTGTCGCGCCTCGCCAAGGAGCAGCGAGAATACCAAGAAGCGCATATGCCAAATTTTCAAAGAGAACGGCCTACGGATCACGATTGAAGCCAACAAGCAAACCGTCAACTTCCTTGACGTCACTTTCAACCTGAGAAATAACAGCTACCAACCATTCACGAAACCCAACACAACACTCCAATACGTGCACCATGACAGCAACCACCCACCCACCACCACGAAAAGAATACCTACCGGAATCAATAAAAGGCTATCGATGCTGTCATCTAGCAAAGCTGAATTTGACCAAGCAACCCCCCCGTACCAAAAAGCCCTTGATGAAAGCGGATACAATTTCACCCTCACCTATGAACCCACGCCAGGAAACCAGCCTAAAAAGAACAGAAAACGAAACGGCATCATCTGGTACAACCCCCCATACAGCAAAAACGTCTCAACGAACATTGGACACAAATTCCTCAACCTGATTGACAAACACTTTCCCAAAGACAACAACCTAAGAAAAGTATTCAACAAGAACAACATCAAATTGAGCTACAGCTGCATGAACAATATACGACAAATCATCTCAAACCACAACAAAACAATTGCAAATGAGCCGTCGACCCCCAGTCAGAACGACTCCAAAACCAACAAAGCATGTAACTGTCGAAAGAAACCTGATTGCCCCCTCAACGGGGGATGCTTACAAACATCAGTTGTCTACCAATCTAAGGTAATACGCAAGGACATTAACACATCCGACATATATGTAGGATTAACCGAGGGTGAATTCAAAACCAGATGGAACAACCACAAGGCTTCTTTCAGGAACAAAAACCTGCGAAATACCACAGAACTCAGCAAACACATTTGGGACCTCAAAGACAATAATGTTGAATATTCAATAACATGGCAAATTCTTGCATCCAGCACACCTTACAATAGTGGTAATAAAAGATGCAACCTATGCTTGAAAGAGAAACTGTTTATTATCTACCGTCCAGACCTGTCATCCCTCAACAAGCGCAGCGAAATTGTAACAACATGCCGCCATAGACGGAAACACCTCCTAGGTAACACATGAACCAATCACCACGCCCCTAGGCCAGCCTGTACCCACCCACTCTGTGCCCTATATAAACCATGGTATGCGAATGCTCCCATTAAAATCTCCTGACGATTGAGGGTACCCCCCCTCATGAAACAGGCCTGTAGAGATGAAATAGTCTTGTGATTTTTTTTCCCCACACATACATATATATACATACATATATATATATATATATATATATATATATATATATATATATATATATATATATAATCACACTTTCTAATGTGACTAAAAGTTGGCATGTGCTTTTACCCATCCAGGATGTCCCCATTGTTTTATAGTAGGAAACATTCCCGACCTATAGAGGGCGTCATTGCACCATGAATGGGTAAAATGAATTTAAATATAACAAAGAATAAAAGTATTACTGTCGAGTTGTACAGATATAGAACATCCTAATGTATAATGTCTCTACAACTCCGAGAATGAAATGTGACTTATATTTTTTCTAAATACACAAATGTTTAAGTTGTAGAAATAGAGGAACTTCGCAAACACGGTGTAAACTCTTAACATACACAAAACATTAACATACTCGAGTATGCTAGCTGGCGTTGAGTTTTTAAGTGTACGATATACAATTACACGAACGATAGCCATTTTTTTGTACGTAAAGAATAAAGAGAAACGTTTTACCCCGAAAATGGTCGACCTTTGCCTGTGGTGAGTTCAAGTGTCGTCGTTAAAGTGACAGACTTGAAACTGGGAACGCTTAAATAGCCAAGACAAGGGCTGCCTTCACGAGAAACTCCCGCGGTTTCGCTTTCGTTTTCCCAATTTCAGCCAAGCCCTCAAAAACACATCTCGATTTCATCACATATTGTATGAGTGGAGAAACGAAACATAAACATGGATCTTTGCAGGTTTTATTTGTTTCTCAAATACAGGAGAGTTAATGTACAGAAGGACAAAGAATATCATCAAGAACTGTACAATATTTACACACCATTTTTCCTTTTTTGTATGGAAAATTAGATTGTTTTCAAAATAAGTATGCACATACATCAAAATGATAAAAATGACATGACTATTTCTTCTTTAAATATGACCTATTTATACTCCTTACCGCACCGGAAATGTACTTTTTCTTTGCATCTGCATGACTGATGATTGAACTGAAGCACAACAATGTAAAGTTTCAAATACACTTCCCCCACTTTCTTTTTCTCCCATTTCTTTTTTCTTATTATTTTACACCCACTGTATTTGATACATTATGTCAGTCTTAACGTCCATTCTTACGTATAGAGGGGAAGACGGCTTGGATATGTGGGTCACGATTGTATACTGAACCTGTGGACAATAAAAAGTATTTCAAATGTTAGGGCAGCAATCCAGCGCTTGTTAAGTTAAAAACCTCCTCATATAAATAATAAAAATGTGTTTATATATTATCACACAGCTGAGTCGTGCTGCCCTTCACGTAGCACAGAATGAGAGAGAGGGCATTTATTAACACATCTACTGGTTGGAGTCCATGTTCGCTGCTCACTGCACGCTCCACACGCACTTTAAAAAGCATTCTCGCCCTCTTCCAGTCTTTTCTGAAAGCCCACAGCTGATGTTAGTCTTTTCAAAAAAATAATTTATGTAAAAACTAAGCAGTAATAGTTTCTCTTTGCGCTATTGTCGAAATGACACACAGTTAACAAGATGTTAGTGGCGTTGTGGCTCCTTTCTTTCTTTACCATCTTGCCTTCCCGTTCACGGGTGGTGGTCAGAATCCCTCTTGACCCGCAAGTGACCCCTAATCCGGTGGGGTCCCACTCCTCACGAAGTGCAACACAAGTCTTTAGTCATTGTTCAAGAAGGGGGGGGGAAAAAGAGGGCATTGTTCTGACAGCCTTGAGTTCATCAAGGGCCTTGAAAATACATCCTCACATCTTTGAGATATGAGGAAAGTTGGTAGGGGGGATAGGGGGGCTGTACAGTGGGATCCATCGTTTTTTTCTTCTTTTCATATCCTACTTTAATTAATCCCATCTCCCTGGGCTGTACTCTCAGGCTTTGGTGCTGAGCGTGAGCAGTTCAATGAAGGAGCTGAAGAGCGTGTCCAGCCAGCTCTGGTTGGCCATGCACTGCTGCACCACTTCCTCCTGACCCGGGTCCTCGGCCGCCTGCTCGATGGTGTTGGTCTGTGGGAGACGCCAAACAACAACAACAAAAAGACGCTGAAACTCAAGCACGCCCGCAGGTTAGCGCAGATCATGGCGTCCGAACTTACCTCTTTCTTGCACTGCAGGAAGGTGTGGTATTTATAATGGTGCAGAGAGTGGTAGAGACTGTAGATTCGATAGGACTCGGACGACAGCTTCAGGTCCTATTAAAAAAACAAAAATCGCATTAAAATTGAAAGTTATTCTGGTGAGGTGAATCCAAATGAAAGTGGTGTTTGCCACAAATGAGGTGCTCAAATCACCATTGCATCATAAGGTAAAATAACCACATATCCAAATGTGTTTTTAGGCAATGAAATATCTCAGTCTGTTGCTGTTCTAATTAAGGTGTCCAAACATTTTGACTTGGGGCCGCATCGGGCAAAAGAAAAACATATTTGACCAGGGGCCAAAAGCAGACTATGTGTAAAGTAACAAATATATTATATATACTGTATATGTCTATATTATATATACAGTACATACATACATAAATAATTATATATACATACTAGAGATGCGCGGTTTGCGGGCACAACCGCGGAGTCCGCGAATTATCCGCGGATCGGGCGGATGAAATTTTAAAAAATTAGATTTTATCCGCGGGTCGGGTCGGGTGCTTGAAATAAAAAAAAATTTGATTTTAAATAGATTCAGGCGGGTGGCAGTTAAACCAATTGGGAAATATATATACATAGTTAAATGTTGTTACCCACATACGAAAAACAAGCAGGCACCTGCTGCATATGCCACAACAGAAGAAAAAAAAAAAAAGAGATTGACACTTTTACGGAGCGGAGAAGGGACGCCTCGCCGGGGTCCGGGACCGAGGCCCCTTCCCCCGAGAGGGCCCCACCGGGAGCCGTAGCTGAGGCGATCCGCGAGAAGGGCCCGACGCACGTCCAGGGTCACCACCGCGCCCACCGCACCGACACCCCGCCTCGTCCGCCTTCGCCGCGGCCGGCGTCACGCGCAGCAGGTAAGCAGCTTACCTGCCCGCCACCCCCGTGGCCAGGGGCTCGTAACAGGGGTCACTCCGCGCGCTCCGCCCCCGCGCAGCTTACCTGCCCGCCACCCCTGTTGCCGGGGGCGCGTAACAGGGGTCACTCCGCGCGCAGTGCGCTCACGAAAGGGGTGGGGCTCACCCTGGTTGATATAGACAGCAGCTGGACGGTGGCCATGGAAGTCGGAACCCGCTAAGGAGTGTGTAACAACCCACCTGCCGAATCAACTAGCCCTGAAAATGGATGGCGCTGGAGCGTCTGGCTCATACGCGGCCGTCGCCGGCAGCGAGACGCGCTTGGAGGTGCGCTCAGCGCGGCTCCCATATGATTGCGCACTGGTGTGCGTCTGGGTCGTGACAGCGTGGCACGCGAATGTCTGTGCTGCATTGGATCAGTCTCCTTTCTTTAACAGGCAAAAGCTTTATAACCTCACTAATGCCTTGCATCGTCTATATTAGATATACAACAACGGGCGGGTGCGGGCGGATGCGGTTCTGATCAAATGTTACATCGGGTGGATGGCGGATGGTTGACGACTTTCTGATGCGGTTGCGGATGAAATAATTGCCTATCCGCGCATCTCTAATACATACATATACATACAGTACGTATACATATATACACACGTATACAATAAACATATACCGTATTTCCGCACTATAAGGCGCACCGGATTATAAGGCGCACCTTCAATGAATGGCCTATTGTAAAACTGTGTTCATATATAAGGCGCACCGCATTATAAGGCGCATAGGATAGACACTACAGTAGAGGCTGGGGTGACGTTATGCATCCCGTAGTTGCAAGACCTGTTGTGGCTCAATATTGGTCCATATATAAAGTTAAAGTTAAAGTACCAATGATTGTCACACACACACTAGGTGTGGCGAAATTATTCTCTGTACTTGACCCGTCACCCTTGATCACTCCCTGGGAGGTGAGGAGAACAGTGAGCAGCAGCGGTGGCCACGCCCGGGAATCATTTTTGGTGATTTAACCCCCAATTTTAACCCTTGATGCTGAGTGCCAAGCAGGGAGGTAATGGGTCCCATTTTTATAGTCTTTGGTATGACTCGGCGGGGTTTGAACTCACAACCTACCGATCACAGGGCGGACACTCTAACCACTAGGCCACTAAGTCAGGTAAGGCGCACCGGATTATAAGGCGCACTGTCAGCTTTTGAGAAAATTGGAGGTTTTTAGGTGCGCCTTATAGTGCAGAAAATACGGTACATATATACAAAACTCAGAACCGGTGAAGTTGGCACAATGTGTAAATCGTAAATAAAAACAGAATACATCCATCCATCCATTTTCTACCGCTTGTCCCTTTCGGGGTCGCGAGGGGTGCTGGAGCCTATCTCAGCTGCATTCGGGCGGAAGGCGGGGTACACCCTGGACAAGTCGCCCCCTCATCACAGGGTCAATTTGGGGGCAGCACGGAGGTTAGTGAATGTGCCTCACAATACGAAGGTCCTGAGTAGTCCTGGGTTCAATCCCGGGCTCGGGATCTTTCTGTGTGGAGTTTGCATGTTCTCCCCGTGACTGCGTGGGTTCCCTCCGGGTACTCCGGCTTCCTCCCACCTCCAAAAACATGCACCTGGGGATAGGTTGATTGGCAACACTATACAATGATTTGCAAATCTTTTTCAACTTATATTCAATTGACTACACTGCAAAGACAAGATATTTAATGTTTGAACTGAGAAACTTCTTTTTTTTTTTGCAAATAATCATTCACTTAGAATTTAATGGAAGCAACACATTGCAAAAAAGTTGACACAGGGGCATTTTTACCACTGTGTTACCGGTACATGGCCTTTCCTTTTAACAATACTCAGTAAACGTTTTGGAACTGAGGACACCAATTTTTGAAGCTTTTCAGGTGGAATTCGCACCCATTCTTGTTTGATTAAGCTTAAGTTGTTCAACAGTCCGGTGTCTGCGTTGTCGTATTTTACGCTTCATATTGCGCCACACATTTTCAATGGGAGACAGGTCTGGACTACAGGCAGGCCAGTCTAGTAAATGCACTCTTTTACTATGAAACCACGCTGTTGTAACACGTGCGGAATGTGGCTTGGCATTGTCTTACTGAAATAAGCAGGGGCGTCCATGAAAAAGACGTTGGATGGCAACATATGTTGCTCCAAAACCTGTATGTACCTTTCAGCATTAATGGTGCCTTCACAGATATGTATATTACCCACTAATACACCCCCATACCATCACAGATGCTGGCTTTTGAACTTTGCGCCTATGACAGTCCGGATGGTTCTTTTCCTCTTTGGTCCGGAGGACACGACGTCCAGGGTTTTCAAAAACAATTTGAAAGGTGGACTCGTCAGAACACAGAACACTTTTCATCAGTCCATCTTGGATGAGCTCGGGCCCAGCGAAGCTGGCGACATTTCTGGGTGTTGTTGATAAATGGCTTTCGCTTTGCGTAGTAGTTTGAACTTGCACTTACAGATGTAGCGACCAACTGTAGTTACTGACAGTGGTTTTTCTGAAGTGTTCCTGAGCCTATGTAGTGATATTCTTTACACACCGATGTCGTTTTTTGATGCAGTACCACCTGAGGGATCGAAGGTCACGTGCATTCAATGTTAGTTTTCGGCCTTGCCGCTTACTTGCAGTGATTTCTCCAGATTCTCTGAACCTTTTGATATTACGTACATACCGTAGATGGTGAAATCCCTTACAATAGCTTGTTGAGAAATGTTGTTCTTAAACTGTTGGACAATTTGCTCAGGCATTTGTTGACAAAGTGGTGACCCTCGCCCCATCCTTGTTTGTGAATGACTGAGCATTTCATGGAAGCTGCTTTTATACCCAACCATGGCACCCACCTGTTCCCAATTAGCCTGTCCACCTATGGGATGTTCCAAATAATTGTTTGATGGGCATTCCTCAACATTCTCAGTCTTTTTTGCCACTTGTGCCAGCTTTTTTGAAACATGTTGCAGGCATCAAATTCCAAATGAGCTAATATTTGCAAAAAATAAAGTTTTCCGGTTTGAACGTTAAATATCTTGTCTTTGCAGTGTATTCAATTGAATATAGGTTGAAAAAGGATTTGCAAATCATTGTATTCTGTTTTTTTTTATGATATACACAACATGCCAACTTCACTGGTTTTGTATAAATTATTAAACTTTTAATATTAAGAGTATGTGAAAGTTCAACTTTTACCTTGTTTACTTTCTTGACAACCTCCTTAAAATTTTGTAATCAATCAGAAATATTAAGTAGCTGAGAGGCGCCAAACATGCTAGAGTATGGAAAAAAGTGTTTTGCTTATTACCTATCATGACTTGTAGTGCATTTATATGGGTGGATTTTCAAAATTGTGTATGGTACGTGGACATTTTTTATGATGTCCACAAAGTTTAGTGAGCAGGTTGTGTGTAATGTGCAACCCTGTGTGTTGACTTTCTGCGTTGGTTACAGTTTATTTGTACCATGAGCGGTAAAGGTTGTTTGCATTGGGTCATATAAATGTATGCTATGCTCATGGTTGTCACTATAAAACTCATGGTCTTTGACCAAAATTACCAATGTTATCTTCAAGATGGCGGTATATTCTTAACATCAGAAAATTACATTCGAGACACGCTGCAGGCCAGACTTCTTATTAAACTTGGGACAATTCGCGGTCCGGACGGAATACGCCGGCGGGCCGCACTAGGCCCCCGGACTGTAGCTTGGACACCTTGTTATAGACTATTATTCAGTAAGTCAAGATATCACCCTTGCAGAGTGCTTAAAATATTCTTGCAGCAACCATTTTTGTCATAGTATCTCTTCACAAGGTAAAATACTATAGAATTTGGATATGCTTTCGAGTAGTCAGTGTACAGTTTGTATAGCAGTATAGCGATTCACTGAACTTGACTCGACACATAAATGTCTTATTAGCTAGTTGGTAACACAAGTTACCAACTAGAAAGAGAAAGAGATGCGGGTGCATGAATGTTACCAGCACTAAGAAGCTGCGGTTCAGTGAGGCAAATCCATCATGTACAGCATGTGACATTGTAAAGTAGGGCTTGACAATTAATCAAATTTTAATCACAATTGCGACTTCTGATGATCCTAAAATTATTATAACCGTAAAAATACGATTGAGCTGTGTAACATGCATGCAAAGTCCTGAGCTTGCAGCGGTGAAACGGATGAGGAGCAAATGTGTGGAAAAAAAAGACCACAAATACTAAAAGTTTGGGATCTCATCATGGTTGCTACTTTTAAATTTGACACGGCGCCAGTATGCCTAATCAATAATCACTAAACTCAACAAAAAAAGTAAGGCATTTTCCCATTAATGTAACCGTGGACGAATCACAGAATTGGCCAATAAAACCCGCTGTTAAACACAGAATGTCGGGGAAAGTTACATAAATGTGACTGAAATGCTGTCATTGTGAGGAGAAGGAACATGTGCTTGACCTGAACTAAACAATGTCGAGATGGCCACTTGAAACAGCGACTGAAGTACGAAGCTAAAGCTAGCAAGAACAATTCGTAGACCAACAACACATCTCATCTGCCTGTGTTGTTGTGAACGACATCTTCAACGTAAGATCAATGTACAAACAGGACAGCGGTCGCAACTTAAGAGGCTTGCGCTTCCCCCCACCCCCCAAACAACCTCAAGTCGTTTCTACATTTCAATCTCAGAAGAGCAGAACACATCCACCCTTCACAATAACAGCGCTGTGCGCAACATCCTGTCTGACAGCGCTAACAAAAGGTTTCAAAAAAGTATCTAACACAAGCATAAAGTACTTAAAGCGCTTACTGATTCATTTACACAATTATTATGCTTTGACTTAAAATACTGGTCAAAATTGGCCAAAGATGTATTGCATCAAATAATGTGAAGATTTTTGCATTTGATAACATATTTTATAAAATTTTATTCATAACACAAAAAGCACATGCTATGGTGGTAAAATAAGTGTAAAAGGTAAAAAAGGGAACAAAAATGTGTTATTTGTTATTATTGTTGTCATTATTTCTTTATTTGTTGCTTATTCGTTATTAACTCATATCCAGTTGTTATTTTGAATTATATTTAAAGTTGAGTTTGTGGTTATATCAATACTCATGTTTTCAAGTTAATGAATATTCGTGTTATTAATCGTGATTTCAATATCAATCAAAAATAACCTGGATTAAAATGTTTTCCATAAACGTCCAGCCCTATTGTGAAGCATAGCAGCCCTTGAAGTGCTTTTTCAACATAAGGAGCCCAAACACGCCTCCAAGATGATCAAGTGCCTTGCTGAAGTCTCTTCTCGACCCAAACCCAATTGAGCATCCTTTTCAAAGTGTCGAACATCCACCAGTGATGTCATCATTGGGGAGTAGAAGAAGATTCCAGTAACAACCCAAGCAGCTCTGATTAAATCCATGCCCAAAAGGATTAGGCAGTGCTTGATTAACACTAAATATTCACACTGAGGACACAATTTGGACATGTCCACTGTGAAGTGTAGTCAATAGTGTTGCCAGCTGTTTGAGTAATAATGCATGTAAGTTAATGACAAAAATTAAGACATATGCTGAAGGTGTGCAATTTGGTGATGATCCAAATTAGTATTGTCAGGCCTTGGTGGATGTTTGTGCTTTCCTGAGCGTACTACGCCCGAGTAACACTTAACTTTCCAAGCCCTGTGCAACACACCTGTGGTTTAGGCAGACTTTTCTTGACTCTGTTGAGAGTCTTGCGGTTGTAGGCGTCACCGCTAAGCCGCACCCTCACCACTCCCAAGTCCAAGGGGTCCACGATGATCTGGGGGTACGCATGCAGAACCTCCTGTGGAAGAGAGACCATGCAGGGAATTACACACAAGTAGTATGAGTGAGGGCATCAGGGACAGGCCTGAAGGACAGCTCAGAGCAGATTTTACCTGATGCTGAGAGCTCATGCTGACTCTCCTCAACAACCTCCGCTTCTGTTCGCTGAGGATGCTGTCGATCTTCCTCATGGGGGGGAGATAAAGCTCATCTGGCACCCAAACAAAGTAGAGGTGATATCATTAATAACACGAGCCAACCTGCTTGCCATTCTTTCAAATGCTGGCATTTCTCAGACATGTCAGCTAATATTTAAAGCAGCTCATTGTTAGTAAGTAGGATTATACAGAAACTAGCTCAGGTGGGTAGGGCAAGGGCTAAGGAAAAATGCTATCTGTGTTGGCCCTGCGATAAGGTGGCGACTTGTCCATGGTGTACCCTGCCCTCCGCCCAAGTGCAGCTGGGATAGGCTCCAGCACCCTCGTGACCCCGAAAGGGACAAATGGTAGAAAATGGATGGATGGATAGATGCAAGAAAATTTACCAATGGTTTCTATCTATTAGATGCCTTAGCTCCCTGGCCGACCCAATATGCTGTTAAGATCATATAAATATCTTGTCGTGAAGCTGACAGAGTCCGCGCCTTGTAATTTTGTGAAGATGAGCTTGCCAACAGTCTTATACCGGTCGGGAAGGGCTGTTTCATGTATTTACGACCAGGCAAGCGGTGAAATCCCACATTCTTCACCACTGAGAGCGGTTGATCATCTAAATCTATGAATGCCATTAGTTTACCGCGAATGCTCCATCTTTGGATTCTCGTGAAAACTTTTCTTTCAGCTGGAATGGATCTGTCAGTTTGTTTTTGTTCCGCCTCGTTACCTTTAGTCGCGGTAACTACATTGTGTGTGTCCGCATGGCGGTCTTTTTACTGCTTGAATAAATTGTATTTAAATGTCCCACCCCTCGAAACAGAGATAGTGTAAAGTTTGAATGTTGACGTGCTTCTCACACCGCCGGCATGATGTTTGCTTTGGTAGCGCAGTCCTCCATTGAGGCTTTGGTCTTCCATTTCCGGGAAAAAGAGATAGATAGATAGTACTTTATCGATTCCTTCAGGAGAGTTCCCTCAGGAAAATGTAAATTCCAGCAGCAGTGTACAAAATTGAGATCGAATTTAAAAAGTAAATAATGGGGGTATAAATGGAAACAAAATAGAAAAATATTACAATAAGAATAAAAATAAAAAGCAACAATGAGAATAAAAATATAACAGTAAAATAAGAATATAACAAGAGAAACTAGGCAGTAGTGACCATGTTATTGTTTTGCATCCCCTGTCATCCTAGTACACCCCCTCACCCCCAGAGAGGAGTTGTATAGTGAGATGGCGTGTAGGACAAAGGAGTTTTTTAGTCTATTTGTCCTGCACTTGGGATGAAGCAGTCTAGCACTGAACAGGCTCCTCTGGCTACTGATAACAGTATGCAGAGGGTGACTGGCATGAAGAATAAGAACTGAGATGAAGAATAAGTGATTTCCGTGTAGCAACATTAGCATGCTTACAGACTTATTGGCTTGTGTGCGATCTATCCAGGTTGTACACCCGAGGTTTCTTACAAAATACATATTAGTATGGTATTGGAGGTTTAGTTACAAGTACTCTCCGATACCTATACCTCCAAAACGTGCCGTATGGGCATCGGAATATGCCTATATTTAATTAGGTGACTCTTTGGCGTACTACTAGATAGAGCCCGCGTACCACTACAATTTGAGAATCACTGGGCTAGGAGAATAGAGTAATTCCGCTAAATAGAGGACATCAGGGATTCCTGATAATAGCAGATGCTGTTTACCAAATAACAAGCAAACACAGTCCTTTTGACTATAATAACATCAGAACATCAAGCGTCTCACACACTTAGCGGAAGTCATTAATGCTTCAAATAGATCTCCTAAAATGTCAGAAAAGGTACATGAGCAATAACTAAAACGAATCGTGACATAAGCAAACCCACAAGGGGAAGTGACGCTTTCAAAGTAAAAGGTTTCTAAATAGTCTTTTGCAAGAAAAAAGTGCACAAACCTGGGGAATTCTTAACATGTAGCACCAAATCTATTTGGGGCAATTCAAATGGATCTGTGGCAAATGAATGAATGTATGGGAAACAATGTAGGTAATTTGTTGCGTTCATTTGCTAGTTAAAGAGGAGCTTTCTATGAAGGTGTAATATTTGCTGCTGATCTCTGAGGATTTTTCCACCTTCACCACATCTGTGCTTTCTTTAGTAAGATGAGTTCTCACCGTCTGTGTCCTCCAAGGCTTGGATCATGTCAGGGTCCAGGGCTGTGCTGACGAGCATTTCCACATAGCTGCGGAACATTTCCCTCATGGCTCGGTTGTTCACGCCCCCTTTCACGGGCACTAAGTGGTGGAGGAAGTCAACTTCAATCAACACGAGAAAACTTTCAGCTATTTAAAAGACATAATATAAACTCATCTTACTTTCATTCTCACTAGCGGCTTCATCCGAGGAGTCTGAGTCAGAGGAGGAGGGAGCTTCCTTCAGCCACTTCTTTCTCTTCTTAGGGGGAGGTTCGGCCTTCACCTTAGCTGCTTTGGACTTTGGTGTTCGCTCAGGTTTGTCTTTTCTCTCTGGTGCTTTCCTTTCATCCTTGGCTCTCCCGCGTTCTGTGGTGCGTTTCTCCGCTTTGTCCTCAGACGGCTGCACTCGCTTGTCCTTGTCTTTATCCACCTCGCGCTCTTTCTCCTTGGACTTGGCCACTGCAGCTGGGACCTCCTTTTTCTCCAGTAGTTCCTTTGCCGGTGGCGTGCTCGTTCTCGTTTTCTCCTTCGGCTCCTTCTCCCGCTGGTTGGGCGGGGTCAATCGTTCCTCTTTTGGTGGCGCTTGGTTTGATGGAGGAGAAGCCATTCTGGGGAAAGACTGGCGCCTACGGCACATTGACAAATTACATTAAACGTCAAATACAGAACAAACTGCAATATTAACCACGATTAAATTGGTTTTACTTCATTGTTGCTCGGTGGTCCGAATGAGTCAAATTAGAAATGTTATCAAGATATACCTGAGAGTAGGTGTGTTTCGACGCCACGGCCTTCGAGAGCAGACTCTGACGTAGTCCTTCTTGTTGACATTCTCCAAAAACTTGACATAGATGCGCTGGTATCGTCTTTTGGCATCTCCGAAGTAGCCAAGATACTAAGGGACAAACACAAAACTCTTACAGGATGTCCCACTCTGACCGCTAATCTACTAACGAAAATACCGATGATGTGGGCAGCTTCCTTACATTGCTTGTGGCACAGAACTGTCTCTGTCCATCTTTGATCTCTGGGCTGAATTTCTGCAGCAAGGCTTTCTGCACCCTCCAGATAGGTGGAGGCTCCCGGCCAGTCTGCAGGGCCAACTGTGTGCAAAAAGTGTGTATGCATCTGTGAGGGGTTTAGGTCTCAAGAGGACATTTATAAAAGGGAGCTCACATTCTCCGCTTAAATACCTTGAGTGTTCGAATGTCCTCCACTCGCACCACAAACTCATCCCTCTCTCTGAAGATGCCCTCCCCGCCGCTCTCGCTCTCATCCTCCTCGCTCTCTCCGGCAATGGCTGCGTCCTCTTGCTTCTGAGCCAGGTGCAAAGAGGTGAGCTTCGGAGGTGGTCGCTCTTCTTCGGGAGAAGCTGGGGACTCTGGGGAGGGTGTGGGAGACTCCTTCTGCGGAGACGCTTGTGCGGGAGGAGGAGAAGTGGCAGAAGGAGGGGGAGAAGTAGCAGGCAAAGGGAGAGTAGCAGTCAGGGGAGGTGGAGGAGTCAGAGATTTTGCAGCAACGGGACTCGGAGGCTTGGAGTGCTCTCTTTGTTCCTCCGGTGGTGGAGGAGGAGATGAGGGAAGAGAAAGAGGAGGAAGGGGGGAAGGAGACGAGGAAGATGAAGCAGGAGATGGTGGGATGGAGGGAGGTTCGGGGGTTGCTGCTGCAGGAGTAATCTCCGGGAGGGACACTGGAAAGAATGAGATCAAGGCTCAGGACCACGTGACAGATCAATAGAGCACCACAATGTATTTAAACCATGAACATAATTAGACAGCCTATTTAAGAAAACACAGGCTGCCTGATTTAATGATATGCTAACTGTTGATGTAATTGAATGCAAAAACCTTGAGACAGTGTGGTTAATACGAGACGGCATCTGTTAATGCTGAAAAATGCTAATTTTAGCTAATCCTCAAAAAAGAAATGGTGACATGTAATCAAAATAATAGATTCATAATAATGCAAACCGCATCCAATTCTTCCTCTTCTGAATGTTGCCTGCCTGTTTACATATATGGTAATCCTCCAAGTTGCTCATGGATGTACTCTTTGAATAGTGTTAGGCTTCTATGACAGCATGTTGGAGTAGTTCTGTACTATATTTGTTTGTTTCACTTTATTACATGTATTGTGTGTGTACATTAGCTAACACTAATCGGGTATTGCTAAATAAATGGACATTGGCTTACCTTCAAGCTTAGGAGCTCCAAGAGTCTCCAGCTGAGGTTCTCTCTCCTCCATCATATCATTCTCCTCATTCTCTCTAGTACTCCTCTCCTGCTCATTCTCCCCCTCATTACTCTCATCCATGTTTTCGTCCTCTGACTGGAGGATGCCAGGTTCATCGGGCTGGAGTTGTGCATGGGGTGTATGCATGGCAGGCTGAGGGCTAAGGGTAGGGGGCAGCAATGTGGGTGTCAGAGGGGAGTGTGAAGACTGCGGCGGGGGAGGTAAAGAGGGATGGATGTTGGCTGTAAGCTGAGGAGTGTCATACAGGGCGGAAATGGCTGAGGAGATGCTCTTCTGGAGGTCCTGATTCTTTCCGACGGAGTCCTCCTCATCAGAGGAAAACGAGGGCAGAGTCTCCAGGTTCCGTTTCAACTCGTCCTCCAAGCGCTTAGGGCTGGGGCAGCTGCCCAGGGCAAGACCGCCATTCCCTTCGCTGTCCCCAAAAGGTGGTGGCGGCGGGGGCGGCGGAGGAACCGGGGATAGTGGGCGCAGACCGCCAGATTTGCAAGGGGAGGTTTCACCATTGTCATGTTCCATCCCGGGGGAAATATCCAAGCCTGGGGGTCTCTTCCCGGTCTTGAGGAAGTCTAAGAAAGAAGCGACTAAGCCAGCCTTGGACTCAGAATCCTTCTCATCACCCTAGAAGTGACACATAGACTCAGCTTAAATTCCTCAAAAAATATATACAGGTAAAAGCCAGTAAATTAGAATATTTTGAAAAACTTGATTTATTTCAGTAATTGCATTCAAAAGGTGTAACTTGTACATTATATTTATTCATTGCACACAGACTGATGCATTCAAATGTTTATTTCATTTAATTTTGATGATTTGAAGTGGCAACAAATGAAAATCCAAAATTCCGTGTGTCACAAAATTAGAATATTACTTAAGGCTAATACAAAAAAGGGATTTTTAGAAATGTTGGCCAACTGAAAAGTATGAAAATGAAAAATATGAGCATGTACAATACTCAATACTTGGTTGGAGCTCCTTTTGCCTCAATTACTGCGTTAATGCGGCGTGGCATGGAGTCGATGAGTTTCTGGCACTGCTCAGGTGTTATGAGAGCCCAGGTTGCTCTGATAGTGGCCTTCAACTCTTCTGCGTTTTTGGGTCTGGCATTCTGCATCTTCCTTTTCACAATACCCCACAGATTTTCTATGGGGCTAAGGTCAGGGGAGTTGGCGGGCCAATTTAGAACAGAAATACCATGGTCCGTAAACCAGGCACGGGTAGATTTTGCGCTGTGTGCAGGCGCCAAGTCCTGTTGGAACTTGAAATCTCCATCTCCATAGAGCAGGTCAGCAGCAGGAAGCATGAAGTGCTCTAAAACTTGCTGGTAGACGGCTGCGTTGACCCTGGATCTCAGGAAACAGAGTGGACCGACACCAGCAGATGACATGGCACCCCAAACCATCACCCAACCATGCAAATTTTGCATTTCCTTTGGAAATCGAGGTCCCAGAGTCTGGAGGAAGACAGGAGAGACACAGGATCCACGTTGCCTGAAGTCTAGTGTAAAGTTTCCACCATCAGTGATGGTTTGGGGTGCCATGTCATCTGCTGGTGTCGGTCCACTCTGTTTCCTGAGATCCAGGGTCAACGCAGCCGTCTACCAGCAAGTTTTAGAGCACTTCATGCTTCCTGCTGCTGACCTGCTCTATGGAGATGGAGATTTCAAGTTCCAACAGGACTTGGCGCCTGCACACAGCGCAAAATCTACCCGTGCCTGGTTTACAGACCATGGTATTTCTGTTCTAAATTGGCCCGCCAACTCCCCTGACCTTAGCCCCATAGAAAATCTGTGGGGTATTGTGAAAAGGAAGATGCAGAATGCCAGACCCAAAAACGCAGAAGAGTTGAAGGCCACTATCAGAGCAACCTGGGCTCTCATAACACCCGAGCAGTGCCAGAAACTCATCGACTCCATGCCACGCCGCATTAACGCAGTAATTGAGGCAAAAGGAGCTCCAACCAAGTATTGAGTATTGTACATGCTCATATTTTTCATTTTCATACTTTTCAGTTGGCCAACATTTCTAAAAATCCCTTTTTTGTATTAGCCTTAAGTAATATTCTAATTTTGTGACACACGGAATTTTGGATTTTCATTTGTTGCCACTTCAAATCATCAAAATTAAATGAAATAAACATTTGAATGCATCAGTCTGTGTGCAATGAATAAATATAATGTACAAGTTACACCTTTTGAATGCAATTACTGAAATAAATCAAGTTTTTCAAAATATTCTAATTTACTGGCTTTTACCTGTATAAACAAATAATGATGCTTAACATGGCATCATCATCCAGAAGCTCTTACCCTTTCCTCCAGACCGTCCCCAGCTATTCCTTCATTCATCATCAGGCTTTTCTGCTTGTTTTTGTCCTGCATCCTGGTGCTCTCAGTGCTGCATGGACCAGGACTGAGTCCAAGCGAGGGTGCTGACCCAACTGAGCCATCAGACAAAGCGGGGTCTGTGCCAGACAGAGAGTCTGTCCTCAGCAAGGCATCGGAGGAGGACATGGGAATTGGCAACTTGATCTTTAACAAATAGAAAAAAAAATATGATGAATTTCTTTAGGCATATTTTTGCAGCCTTTACAGAGGCCGTTAACTTTCCAGGGTGTTGTAAGCATTACATTCCGACCTCGGCTTTTACCAAATAATGACGTAAACTACACCAGTCGGTAACAAACACGCACATGCATTAGCTACCAACATTAGCTATCATTCAATGTATATTCAATGTATTGCTTGTATCCCGTCACGTGACTTCTTCACGAAAGTGAAAAACAGTTGTCAACCAAGCCAAGATGCAAGTGGCCTAGATTTTCTTGCAAAAATACGGAAAAAAAAATCAAACTATGCAATGGACTAGATCCCTATACTTTATCAAAAAACGATTTGTCGAGTGATGTCAATAATTATGCATCAGTGGAGTCCCCAGACATATCGAACTATCTTGTGCTCCAGGCGTCATTCTACACGACAAAACAAATGAAAAGTTGGAAAAGCACGGGTCACACAAAAAGCACATACAAATAAGTTGTATGCACACGCAAAGAAGTTGTAGACAAAACTTATTTGTGTGTGGCTGGGTCAAGGAAATGGGTATCAAGACTCTCCCAAATAAATCATGCATCATTTTTATTTAGCTAAAGTTGCATTTCACGATTCATCTCTGCATCTTGCGAGGACGCATCCATGTAAACAAACAGCACCCGACAACTGACACCTGTGACTGCATATCCATTTAACAAACTAATAATTACTGAATCATCACCATATTTAAATTTTGTCCTGTAGTCATTATACTCTGACACATTTAACAACAGGGAAGACGTAAAAGTACCTTTCCTGACAAGGTATCATTGACCCCGACTTTCTAGTTTCTGTTTGTTGAAATTAAAATACTAACAATATCAAGATAATACTTCAATGAGAAATACTAAACGAGTAAAGTATATTAAACAAACCTTTAACAAAGTGGTCACTACAAACTTGTACGTTCGACTCTGCTCTTTTGGAGTGGAGTGTGTGCCACTCTGTCGTCGTCGTCATTTCCTAAGATATTGCACTCTTCCACCCTTCTTGATTTACTCTCGGGGAACTCTGAAGAAACATATATCCTTTTCGCGATTTAAACGGTTCGTACAGTCGAAAACAACGCAAGCAAAGGGCATTTTTCTTCGAGCCTAGTACACATTGAGAACAGACGCTGCTTGACCACAACGCATATTTAATGAGCCAGACGTGACATTTAAGACCAAGCAAAAGCTATGCAAATTGTTAGTTGCTTCTCTTGGACTGATTTTATGTGTGCGCACGTGCCCCCTGTCTGTACATGTGGACAAGACAATGGTGAGTGACAAGCCTGAACTCCCGACAAATTTCTCAGATGAGCAATCTTCATTAACAATATAATTAGTAGTTGTGAAAAACATGTACAGTACATGGTTCTGTTAAACCACGAGTGGTAACATAAGTTAGCCAGTGGGGTTCTTTTCATATTTTAGGTTTCCAAAATGTTACTTTGAGCAAATTGCAAACAGCCTCTTTAACTTGAAACCAATTATTTAAATAAATATAAGTCTACTGACCTTCAGAGGTGGGATAGGTTCATGCTGTTGAGATTGGTGATGAAGCTGCTGCTGCTGCTGGTGGTGATGCATCTGCTCTGGCTCCTTACCGCTCATTTCCATGTACATATCCTCTCTCCGACCTCCTCTTCCCCGGCTACCGCGCCCCCTTCCCCTCCCTCGCCCCTCCACATTGAATCCCCCTCCGCCGCTCGCCGCTCCGGCCATTTCTCCCATCATTCCTCGCGGCGTGTAGGGCTCGGGCATGGGGCGGATGCGAGGCCTGCCTCTAGGCCGCGGGGGGCCCTCCCTCTTCGGCCTAGTAGGCTTCCGACCTCTCTTTTTAGGGCCATCCTGAGGCAAAAGAGAGTGTGCCCCCATTGATGGGTAGCCAGAGGAGTGGTAGAAGTCAATGTCGCCCATTAAAGGGCTGAGAGACCCACTGCCTGCCCCTCCTTTTCTGCAGCTGGACACCAAGTCTGGAAGAAGGTCAGGAATCCGGCGACTGTTCAATCTGATGTCAGCTGGCTGGTCAGCTTTATCCTCGTCATCTTCAAACTCATACTCTTGAGCATAACTTTTCTTCGGCAGTGTGTTAGGGTCTCTGCGCTCCTTCAGGAGATGGAAGGAGCTAGATTTAAGGAGCTTCTTCGGACGAGATGAGCAGAAAATCGGAGACTGGAGGCCGCCGGAACTTGCTCCTGTGCTGGTTCCTCCAGGCCCAGATGACATCTTTGCACCAGGTGTGTTAGGTCCAGCAGTATTAGGGCCCATACCCATAGGTGGGCCCTGGGATTGAATTAACCCCAGTTGTTCAGTATTAACTGTGGAGGGCAGTTCGTGGGTTTTAAGGGAGTCAAGATCCAGAGTCATTGTGTTGTTGCTGGGCTCTTGCAGGCTGTGACAGTATGGCTCATAACCCTGATCTCCATGATGACCCATCATATCATAGCCAGAGCCACTACCTGCCCCAGGTCCACCTCCACTCTGTCCAGCTTTCATGGAGCCCAGACCCTCCTGCCCAGTGTGGCTTTCATTCATCTCCTCCTGACCGGGTCCTGCACCACCAGCACAACTTGACTTGTAGTCCTCTGCACAAAACATGTCTTCCATGCCTGGAAAAAAGGAGCGGTCCTCATCCTGGAGAAGGGCGTCAGGAAAGCAGATGGACGTGAGGGGAACAAAGCGGTTATTTTGTTGGTTCTGGTCTGCTTTCTCCACTGGACTAACAGTGTCAAACTGGTGCTGTTCTGAGCGCTGTTGGTCCAGCTGGCTCTGCTGGGGGGTGAGCTGTGATGGTAGGGGCTGCTGCGAATCAGCTTGGGATTGGGAATGGGCTGTGGCTGAGGGAGGGGGTATATGGTGAGGGTGTGGGGTCTGTGGTTGGGCGTGAGGGTGGTGAGGATGGCCTTGTTGGTGTTGAGAACTGGGGTGCTGCTGTTGCGGGTGGTGCTGTGAAAGGTGGTGCATGTGGGTAGGGGTGGACATGCCGATTTCCGGCTCGGAGAGGAAAGAGTGAAGTTCTGAGCCCGTGTGTGGCGCTTGGTGATGGTGAGACGGGTGCTGCCTCTGTTGCTGTTCTTGCTGTCTGTGGCGCTCACTGCTTCCTCCGCTTCTTCCCCCACTACGTCTGTCCTCTGCAATGGCTACCTCAGCGCTCGATGTCTGGGAAAGAGAGCGCTCCAGCATGTCTAAAGAAGAAACCACTGAGCTTTGTTTGCCCTGTTCATGTTGATGTGAAGAAGGTCCATGGTTGTAATGGGCAGCTGCCACCTCTAAAGCTTGTGACTGGAGTTGAAGTTGGAGCTGAGTAGTTTGGGACTGAGCTTGAGCCTGATGCTTGTTAGAGCCAAGTCGCCCACCAGCACTCTCCATTGCAGCTTGCTGCTGGCTGATGGAGTGCTGCTGCTGTTGGGAATGAGAGTCAATCTTGTGGTGCTGCTGATGCTGCGAGTGGGAGTCCATTTTAGGGTGTTGCTGATGTGATGGGAGGGTGTCCATTTTATGGTGCTGTTGGTGTTGCCGGTGTGTGTCCATCTTGTGGTGCTGTGGATGAGGCTCCAGTTTGTTGCGTGTTGTATGGGACAGCACGGACTGGAGGAGGTGTGGCGGCTGGTGGGACTGATCCGTGGGGGAATCCATAAGAGAAGCGGCGGTTTGAGGCTGTGGATGCTGTGGCTGAATTTCTGGTGTTTTTCGATGATAAGGGATTTCGGCACGCTCCTTTTTCTGTAATTCCATCTGGGAATGGGATGGTATCTGCGAATGTGAAGACACGTGTTGATTATGTGAGGAGTGTTGGGGACCAAGTGAGTGTTGCGTGTAAGGGTCCCCTCGCCCGTAGTGGACGACTGAGCCTAAGTTGTCATGGTGAAGAAGATGCGAGTGTACTTGTTCAGCACTGCCTCGGCCTCCACTACTCCTGGTGCTCCCAGCGGGTCTCTCGTTCCTCTGCTGCTGTTGGTGATGATGCTGTTGTTGTTGTTGTTGTTGATGTTGCTGCTGTTTCTTCAATGACATCTCCAGCTGACCCTCCAGCCCAGAGATGGACCCTGCAGAAGCTGCATTGCTAACTCCAGCAGAGGATGTGGCGCTGTGGGTGCGTATGACACTCTGAGGATGGTACCTTTCCTCAGAAGACTTTCCCATGTCATAGCTAAGGCCTTTGCCTGCATCAGTTGTCGGTGGAGCTGACTGAGACTGTGTTTGCTGGGATGTCTGTTGGGGCTGTTGTTGGGGGTGGTGGTGAGAAGCCTGGGGACCAGGACTCGCTTGTGCCTGCAGCAAGTGCTGGATCAAGAACTCATCATCATCATCTACTTCCTCTTGGGATCTCTGAGAACCAACCCCGAGCAATGAAGTGTCAGCCTTTGTTTTGGAGGAGGTGGGGTGATAGGATTGAGGTTGAGAGTTGGGACCTCTGGTGTCAGGGTAGCCCTGTGGGGAGCTTAGGAAGGTCGGGGAGAGGACAGATGATATGTATTTATTAGAACCAGCACCTCCGGGAGATTGCGTGGCACATGCAGGCACAGGAGAGTGCAACCCTGGGCGGATAATGCCCGAGTTTCCAGATGGGGAGGGACTAGAGTCTGGAATATGATAAGACCCTCCCCCGCTACCTCCTCCACCTCTCTCACTGGTCATACCATTTCCTGCTCCACCTCCTGACCCCGAGTTTCCACTTGCAGCACCACTGCTGCTTCCTCCCCCAGATGCTCCACTACCTGATGAACCGCTTGACCTTAGAAGCGCAGGGGAATGTCCTGGGGCACCGTAGCCCAGTGATGGGCTTCCGGCTCCACCGAGAGAGGAAGGAAGTGATCCATAAGCAGAATCAGCTCCATATATGTCAGTCGAGTAGGATTGACTTCGCCCTCCTAAACTTCCATAACCTTTTGCCCCAGTACCTGAGCTCAGGTCCTGGGCCTGTGGGGAACTGAAGCCTCCATAAGACTGAGCCAGGTGAGAAGTTGGGGGCTGATTTGGAGAGTACGACTGAGTCTGCTGTTGGGGCGGGGTTTGACCAGTAAGAGCAGAGGTGGGGGTCTTCACAGGAGGAACGGGAGAACCATAGCCCGACAGGCAGGATTTGGGGAGTGATTGAGGTGTTGAGGTGGTGGTAGGAGGAGGCTGTTGCTGTTGAGAGGCTGGGGGAGGGGGAGCAGCTTGAGGGGGGGGTTGCTGCCTTGGGGGGACAGCACTTGAGCTGGAGGTGGGGATTGAGTTTGAAGGGTGAGCCCCAGGGGTGGCCGAAGAAGATGAGGAGGATGAAGAGGTAGAGGATGCAGAAGGGGGCGTCAGAGGAGTTCTTGAGGATGATGCCGAACTGGCAGATGAGTAGCCACTGCTGGAGCTGCTTTTGGTGCCTTTCCCGGCAGAGGAAGAAGAGGAGGAGGATGATGAAGAATATGGAGGCTGGATGATTGGTCGATATTGCTCTGTACGAGAGGAGGCCTTGTGGTCAGACGAGGGGCTCTGGTCACCCAGCGGACTGCATGACAGTCCAGCATGTCTGTGATGGGTGGCTATTTGTTGGTACCCTGCCCCCCCACAGCTGAGGTAGTGCTGCAGGGAGTGGGCAGCGGACGATGAGAGTTGCGGCTGCGTTGGCGTTGGCCGCTGGTAGTGCTTAATAACGCTGTCCTGTCTGGGCACAGCCCTCTCCTGAGCCGAATTAGACTGAGACTGGGACTGAGCTTGGGGCTGGGCGGAGGAGAATACTGAGGCATTATACAGCTGGGAGGACTGATCCTGGAGCTGTGATGACAGCAGGTTGAACTGGTGCGACTGCAGGTGCCTGGCAGAGGACCCCTGGGCTGATGTTGCACCCGTAGGATCTTGGCTGCCCCTGTAGGCGGCTGCTGCAGCCCCCTGCGAGGACAGGAGTCTGTCAAAACCCAGACTGGACTGAGAGGGAGCCTTGATGTGGAGTAAGGGGTCATGTGGGGAGAGCAGACCGTTGGATGTGGGGCTAAACGTGGGCGTGTCCTGGAGAGAAAGGGATGCACCAGGGAAGGAGCGACTGGAAAAGGATGCTGGGTGCTGATAGGCTGAGAGAGCGGAGGAGGAGGGGAAGGAGCCAGAGCCAGGAAGGGCCCCAGAAATAAATAATTCTGGAGGAGCCGACGTGTGCATCGCTGTTTAGGAGGGGGGAAAAAAACAAAAGAAAAATTACTCAAAAACATTCTTCTAGCCATCCACTAA
The DNA here is from genome assembly GCF_033978685.3 of Nerophis lumbriciformis. Taxonomy (NCBI): domain Eukaryota; kingdom Metazoa; phylum Chordata; class Actinopteri; order Syngnathiformes; family Syngnathidae; genus Nerophis; species Nerophis lumbriciformis. The sequence continues at coordinate 1,447,791 of NC_084558.2, read as the reverse complement.
ATGCAAGCAAGAATAATTATCTTGAAAGAAAAACAATGACCAGCCACTCTACGATGCCAGCAGAAAGATAATAGAACCAACAGGAGGTTCTTTAAATGTCATATTGACAGTGGGGTCTGTTTGAATGTCAACACATGAGGGAAGATGTAACACAGGCCCACCTGTCTGCCAGGATGGTGTGCGGAACTGGGAGAGTAGGGAGGAGGCAGAGGGGGGAGCCTGGGGACCTCGGGACTCCAGCGCTGAAATCAGATTCATGACGGAGGCATCGGGGGCTGAGGGGCTGGCGTGGTGCAGGCCAGTGTCAAACAGCCCCGACAGACCTTTGAGAAGGAAACACAGTCCTGTTTGACATGCATTTTTGTATTAAAAGATGTGTGAACTGCAACTCTGAATTGCAATAGCAATTTAGCAGACTTTAGGCAAGTCCCATGGGCGAGAAGAAGGATGGGTGTCAGTCACACACAATGGGAGTCCAAGATATGATCTGTTCTTAATACTGAGATAAGAATGTTAAAAGTTCTACTGATATAATCCATTTTTCACAGTGCCTATTTTTACTAGAAGCTGCCTTCTCTGATCTGTCAGTCTATCAATTATCATATTACTTGGATATTATACATATTATATATTGTATTAAATAAAGACTTAATCCTAAATTGTTATATTTCATAATCAAGTTCAGTGTTGTAATGCATAACTTATTTTGTCTTTTCTGAAGCCTTCGGCTGAATCCAATAATGCTGTGCACGTTTTTCAAGCAAACGTCTCTAGCAAGGACCTGCCCAGCCACCCCATAATTCATTCCTGTGGGGCGGGGGGGCGCCCTAATGTTGGTGACACGGGTAGGTATGACATTTTATCTCACCCAAACTCCGTCCAGCTGCTCCCCAAGCCCCGCCTTGGCCGGAGCTCCCTGGGTGGTGATTGGTGGCATAGCCCTGCAGAGGGTGTGGGGTGGCGTAGGCTTGGCGGTGCAGGAGCTCCGATTCAGGGTGGGATGATCTGGAACTCCCATAGACAAGACTGGGAGGAGGAAGAGCGGTGGATAGATAGTGAAGTGTCATTAATTTCAGAGCACATTTACATAAAAAAACATCAGCTGCTCCTAAAAATGTGACCCCCCCCCCTCCCCACACACACACAAACAGAGGATGGCCTCTTCCTGCAAAATTGCATGTCTTGCAACATCACAATAATCAATAAATTACAATAATAGTCAATATCACGAGCCAATGCACATTTTGCAAATCATCTTATTCCAACAGCTTGTCTAGAACATGACATGCATGAAGGGAACGTGAATTGCTTGCAGCTCACATGCGTGACCGGCTGACCATTTTTGAACATGCTAGCAATTGTGCTTGCCTCTCAGCACAGACAGCAAAGCAGACACAAGGCCCTTTCTATTAATGTGTGCAAGGGGCTGCATTTCGGGCAGGAAATAAATCATTAGGGCGATATTAGTGCAGATTAGTGCAGCGCAGCGCTCTTGATTAATAGACGAGACTAGCTATTTATTTGTCAGCTCCCATTGATTACGGTGATGTAGCTAACAGCTGGACGGTGTAAAATATTCAGCCGAGCGTCGTGCATACACCAGCAACTCTCGCTGGAGCACACATCGCGTCCTAAAGAAGCACAATAGCTTCCAAGGCTGAGGGTAGCCGGGCAGAGATGTGCTACAAGCGCGTAGCTAAGTGATGCTAGCAGGCCGCAATTGACTTCCGTGCGCTGCAAAGCTAGCTAGGTATGCTAACGTGGAGGTAACACGGGTCTGGTGCACGGTTTTTGTGACACTATATCATCTTCAACATTATCCTCGTCACATCATCAAGTTGCACTGAGGTCCACGTTACGAATAGGAATGCAGTGTTACATGGCACGATTTAATTATGCAAATGAGCGAATCGTCTCCAATCAGCCAGGCAAATGCAGCAAAAAATGTGGACATTTTGACAGAAATCGACCACATTCACCCTTCTTTATGGTTTTACAATTAAACAGTAATACACCCTCTCGTTGGAGTCTGTCATGGGAGTAGTGGGGGCTACTGTGGAGCTTTTTGCAGCATTCTATCAATGCTATTAACGCAGTACATTTATTTATTTATCAGAGCATGTCCAGGCCTGCACAAACTGGGGGGGGAGAAAAGGCTGTGGAGACACCCCACCATCTCCCCATCCAGGCATCCACCTAAAAAGCCACTGTCTGTCAATCACATTCAATTCAAAATCCCCCTCAACCTTTTTTTTTTCCTCCTTTCTCCACCCCGCCCACCCCCACGACACGCACACACCGCGTCCATTGCTGTGGATAATGTTATTACTATGCAACTGTTTGGATGACAATGCATCCGCGGAGTTTGAAGCCCAATGGCGACAATTTGTTTACCCGGTGCCCCCCGTGCATGCGTGCATTGTCTGGCTGCCCCCGATGCCTCCTCCTTACCTTGCTTTGGCCGATCGCTCGTAACTCCATCCTGCTCCAGCGCCCAAATCGCCGAACCCTGTTCCCGGGTAATTTCTATCCATCTATGTGGGGGTACAACCGTGTGCGATGCCGGGGGGCGAACGCGTCGTCGCAAAGGGGGGGGATCCAATCCAGTCTTTCCCGTGCGCTCGGTTTCAGGCTATTTTCCCCGGTTTCATAAGCAAGTCCTCGGGAGTGGAAAACAGCATATTGAAAGAGAAATGGAGGGGAGGAGGAGAAAGCTGGATGAAAAAAGAGGGGGGTCTACGGGGTTATAATCCAAGCGCCTCGATAAAACACGCTCTTCTTCATGATCCTGCCTTTTGCATCATTCCCACGAAGCGAGTCCAAAAGCAGTCCGGCTCATGATGAAGATGTCGCGGATTTGGCCGCCAATGCGTGAATTCCTGATAAACATTTGATTTTGAACGCGTCCCCTTTTTTTTCTCTCTCCTCCGCTCCTTCGATGCCTCCTCCCCTTTCTTTAAGGCTAGTTTCGGCTACGCCGAGCTAGCGCCGAGAAAATATCGCAACGCGCCAGGGACACGACCCGAGCGATTCGCCCAGCACAGACCCAGACAAGGAGAAATCCCTAATTTAAATGTTTGTCCTTCCCATGCAAATAGCAAGCGCCATTACCGCCACTAGCACACCCCTCCTTCTCTGCTAGCATGCTAGCAGCAGATGCTAGCTGTCAGCAACGACGTATATCAATAAAAAGCGGCCTTATTTCCCTTAACTTCTCGTGTCTATGCCTTCCTCTTGTAGTCAAACGAGACACCAACACGCAAAGAACGCGACAATAGGAATAGAAAAATACCCCGAAAAGAAAGCAGGCCGCGGTTTTTTCTTATATGTATCGAAACACATTTTCATCCGGAGACGCCATTTTTGAAGGCGGCTGTCCGTCCGCCCCTCTCCTTTCCTCGCAAGTCTCGCTCCGTGTCCGCGCTGACCACCCCTACGCTCCCCGGGAACGTCTGCTAACCAACCCGGCCTGCTTTTCCACATGTCCCTTCATTGTTCTGCTAAACTAACTTGAAAAAAAAAAAAAAAAAAAAAACACAAACACGGAAACTCGGCAAGCCGTGACGTTGTTAGAATACCGCAAGTAGGGAAATCTGTGCTAATTCACAACCTAATGTTTCCTGGAACACTTCCACCGCCAAGACCACACATGCATCTGTTTTATTAAAATCATTTACAATTAGTTCTATGTTGATTTTATTCATACATTAATAGTTCATGTACTGTACAGTGTTTATTTTACTTCAACAGCCAGCGTCTGTCTGCTCGGCTCCCCCTGCAGTTCAACTATGCACCAGTAGATGGCACACGCCGCACTGGAGCAGGCCGACAGAGGTACTGCACATACTCAATCACTGGTCATAACATTAGGAACACCTGTACACTATAATAAGACCTAATATTAGATATGTATTGTTTATGCTTTTATTGTTTTTGTTAAACAATATGTCACTCTTTTGTTGCTGGACAAGGCAATATAGTCTAATCTTTGTCATTATACACCACTGCCAAAGTGAAACATAACGTTACAATAGTAATTTTCAATGTCAAATCAGAACAGAGGTTTATTATCTTTGCTAGGGCAGCAGGATGATATGATATGTTACGTACTGTACATTGTTACCATCTATTGGCTCAATTTCTGTAACAGATTATCACTATTGTACATCATTTTCATTTTATAAAACTGTAAACACACGAGCTATTGTGTGTGTGACCATGGATGTGTATTTGCTGAGACATGGGTAAGATGAACATAGATCTGCTTCTTTCTACTCCTTTTTTCAGTCTAACCATGTTATGGTGCCCATTGTACAGTATTCCTTCATTCATTTTTTCTTCATTTCCTAATTGATGTGCATCTTTGATTGATAGACAATTAAACCTCAGCAACTAAACACACATTTCCACACCAATGCCTGAGAAGGAGCAGGATGAAGAAAAATCTTATATTTTCCTGCCCCCTTCAACATAATACGTAGTCTTACTTAATGGATATCATACAAACCAAACAAATACATCCAAATATAATGAAAACAAACAAAAAACACAGCAAGTGCAAAACTTCATGAAGTACAAACCGAACAAAAAAAAAGCAATATGCACCTCACGGGATGATACAAAACAAATACAAAACCAGACAAAAAATAGGTAAAATAATAAATATAAAGCAAAATGTAAACACTTATGGCTGTCCATATGATCTTATTGTTCTGTCTTTATATATTTGTTTCAATTGGAATATATTTTGAGTCTTTTATCTCATTGTAATGAGATTTCCATAGTTTAACCCCCTACTCATTTGTTTTAAAGTTGTCCTTGAATACTGATGTTTGAAATGACCTTTTCTTCAATGCTTTGTATTCTCAGAAGTGATGACAAACATTTTTTGTAAATTTGCTCGTAATGTTTTACTTTTAGCCTTAAACATAGCACATAATGTATGTAGCTTTACTAGCTCCTGTAGTTTCAATAAACCAGAATTAATAAATAATATGTTAGTGTGTTCGAAGTAATCTACTTTATGAATAATCCTTATAGCTCTTTTCTGTAGTTGATACAATGTATACATTCTAACTTGTTATTAGGGCCCGCAATGGCCCATTGCAAAAGGACTCCTTCGGGAGTCCTTATGCAATGGGACATAAGGACCTATTGTTATTCGTTCGTTTTATTCTTTATTATTCTTCCGCCGCCTCTTCGAGCACTAATTTGACCCACTTAACATGCTTCAAAACTCACCATATTTGACCCACACATCAGGACCTGCGAAAATTGTCTTTTAATAAAAAAAAAAAACTGCAAAAATCAAAATTGCGCTCTAGCGCCCCCTAGGAAAAAAAAAACTAGACTGCCTGTAACTCCCACTAGGAAGGTCGGAAAGACATGAAACAAAATCCTCTATGTAGGTCTGACTCAGACCTAACTTTCATAATGGTACATTCTCGGGCTAAAATCAACAGGAAGTTGGCAATCCCCCCTTCAAGACAAAAAAGTACTAAAAACAGTCACTTTTGCCTCTTTGAGCTGTAATTTGACCCCCTTAACATGCTTCAAAACCCACCGAACTTAACACACACATCAGGACTGGCTGAAACTGTGATCTAATGAAAAAACCTAACCCCAAATCTAAAAATTGTGCTCTACAGCAATTTTTTAATAAAACGCACAAAAAACTGCTCCTCGGATGAAAAAAATTACAAAACTGCCTGTAACTCCCACTGGGAAGGTCGGAGAGACATGAAACAAAAGCCTCTATGTAGGTCTCACTTAGACCTACATTTCATAAATTGACAACCCCCAGCAAAAATCAACAGGAAGTTTTCTATTCCCCCTTCAAAACAACATTTTTGTTAAAACCGGTCACCTTCCTTCAAAATCTATCTCCTCTGAGCGCGTTTGTTGTTTCGCCTTCAAACTAACACAGGTGAGAGATAAAACCCTTGTGATTAAAAGTATAGATGGGATTTTTAATACCTGCTCCGGTTTTGATTTTATGACCCTTCAAAGACCCGCTGCACTGATGCTCCTGCTGTGCTGTTTTTTTAAGATGGCTGCTCAAAAGCAGGAAGCACCAACGTGCCCACACAATGCAGACAAGGTAGGTACACTAGACAAAAGTCTTGGGACACTTCAGACTAAAAGTAGACAAAAGTATTGGGACACTTAGGACTAGCACCTGCCAAATACGCGGGCCCGAACAACGCTGCTTGCAGCTTTAATTACCATTTGTATTTTAAAGTGTGCCCTTTGAGACACTTGTGATTTAGGGCTATATAAATAAACATTGATTGATTGATTGAAACAAACAACTGGCCATTTCACCATCATAAGATGGTTGCTTCATACAAATGAATCATTCATAACTTAATGCAAAATATACTTGTTTTTATTTCTTGTTAGCCTGCAAGCTGTCGACAAACCAGCAGCAGAATTGCAGAGAGTAAAATCGCTGTAATGTTTGTCAATACATGTTAGAATCTCAAAAAGGCTTATATAGTCCTGTTACAAAACAAGCATCCCTAAGCATTTTCAATTTAAAGAAAATGTGCCACCTCATTTGCGATATTTCATTCAATGCTAATACAGTGCTGTTGCTTAAACAAATGTAGAAACTGTTAGCCCAACATCTTAAACCAACTGTCGGGGTCTCCACTCTTTTCTCCCAAGAAAAAGGCCTTCATGCTCGCTCCCCTGTTGTGAGTATTTGAGATGCATTAAGAGGGTCTTTGTGATGCACAATGAATGCCTCAAAAGGTCAGTTATCTGCATATTCATTTAAAAAAAAACTCCCCCATACAAAGGAGAACTATGGTATTAGGGGAAAAACACTTAAATAGGAAGACATGCAGAAAACCAAACACAGTATTCAATAATATGACTATTTGTCCCAGAGTACTTGAAGCTAGTATGCTATGACACTGCCTTCCTTGCCCCTCCTCACCCTCTCCATGCTTGTCTGTGCCCTTCCGTGTTAGACCCACACTTGACTGCAAACTCTCCCAGGAGAACACCTCCCAAAAGAAACTGCAGCTGTTCTGTCAACATGCCAGACTGTGACGAAGCCTTGCCGGCACCTTGCCAGGTTATCAAGGAGGACGTCGGCAATTGGTGAGTTTTTCATATAATTGTATCTGTACATTCTTTTTAGTTCAATTGCAGAACTTATATCTACTTGTTGACATGTGTATGCATACATGTGTTATAATAAAGCATATACTGACTGCATTTATTGTGGTTTCAACTTGCACCTTGGGGCACTTGTTTACGCTAAACTGTTATGTAACTGAAAATTCTTTAAGGCTGAAAATAGCCTGACCTGTCCGGCACATTCAAAGGCCGGCGGTTCGTGTTTCATATGCATAAGAAGCAGCAGCAGACACATGTTGCATGTGCACGTGCTGAGGTGATTAGTGCCGTTACGGACGACTCACATACACTGGCTGCACATACAGTACAAGCATCCTGTTTAAACATTAGCAGCACCATTGTCCTAATCCCGGACGCGGGATGAGTTTTGAGGTAATCCTATGCATAGTGTTTGTTGAATGAATACATAGTGATGATGATGTGGATTTGTGTTTCAGTATCAAGAAGAAGAGTGCAAAGGAGTGCAGAGACCTCATAGATGCCTTCCAGGCCTGTGCAAAGACCCTGTCTGAAGGCTCGTGACACATTCGCCGTATCTCTCAATATAAAGTATCTAGGGCTGCGATATCATTCAAACTTTATAGTACAAAACAGTCAATCAGTGCTTGTATGTACACCACTAACAAAAAGTACTGTATTAAGAAAAACACATGTATTTGATCATATTATGTTCAAGATTACTACTATTGTTTTTTTCACATTAGGTCCCAACAAGATGTGCTTACCATCCCAGGGTTCTTTGATTATCTGACACACAACGTGCACTTTAGCTATACTGATGGTGTTTTGAAAATATTGTATATTTCATTATGGACTGACTGTCAATGCACTGTAACTTTATATTTATGGATTTAACAATAAATATGAAGAATAAACTACACAAAGTTAGCAACAAATCTTAATTTTCAATGGGGATGTGGGTATTATATTATTGGACGGCGACTGTTTTTTTAGAGGAATGTTATGTTTTTGCAACATCCTAATATCCTAAATATGAGTATAAATAAAGGTGTCATGAGTCTATAATAAGCATATAAATCAAATAATGCTTCGAACATGAAGTGTTGCTGGAGACAATATTTTCCCTTCTATTTTAGCATCAGCAAAGCACGACTGAGAGAAATGGCGCTGGCTGCTTGCATGAGAATCACCCAGCTTGGCACAGTTGAAGCTAGGCTTTAGGGAATTATCCACCCACACAAAACATTTCAGATAGAGATCTTAGCAAGCTTTCACTTTGCAGATGATTCATGAAATGTCCCACTTAATACAAAACGTCCATAGTTTTATGATTGTTTCAGTCTATATGACTTATAGCTGATTCTCAATAAGTATTGTACAATATCCTATTATTTGCAGGTGTTCCAACAATGCTGATAATCTTTAGAGGTATCCAAGTAGAAGTGAAGTTACTTTGCTGAAATTTTACTCAAGTACAAGTACAAATGTAATACTTCAGTGTATGATATATTAATTTGGGTTGCCATCATTGTTTTTACATTCTATTTGCACTACAGATAACAATTAATTCTATTTTTCTATTATATAATCTATTCATATTAATCTATGTTATTTATAACCTAGTCTATGTATAGCCTATTCTATTGAAATTTGTATGTACATTGTATCGTTCTTGTAGTACTCATTGGGCTAAATCTGGGACCTCGGCTACTAAATTTGAAGCCGTCTCATGTGTGCTGATATGACAAAGTTCTTTGAATCATTGAGATCTAAAAATCAGTGAGGGTAAAATAGTAATTTGACATGTATAGTATAAGTTACTCTAGTTACTTTTAATGGGGATTTCCTATACTGCAAAATTGAAAAGGTGTATTGTTTTTTCGGAATAAACATGCAAAAATAAAATGCAAATTATAATTTTACTAGAGAATTTACATTATTTGCGACTGTTTCAGGTGCATTATCCTTAGAAAACGAGATTTTAAATGTAGGGAAGTACTTTAAAGAAAACACATTTAACTTTATTTAAGCAGGCTTGATTACTGCAACGCACTTCTCGTCAGGGTCCCCAAAAAGAGCATCAAAAAGCTCCAGTACATTCAAAACAGCGCAGCGGGGATCCTGACAAGAATGCGCAAGCGTGATCATATCACACCCATCCTCAAATCACTCCACTGGCTCCCTATTGCGTCCCGGACCCAATTTAAGATTAACCCGCTAACTCACCAATGCATCTACAGCAACGCCCCATCCTACCTCAAGGACCTAGTTTCCCCTCAACCTCCTACCCGCAACCTCCGCTCCTCAAACACTAACCTCCTCAAACCCATCAGGACAAAGTTACAATCTATGGGCCGCCGGGCTTTCTGCTCGACCGCTCCCGAACTCTGGAACGCTCTCCCCGACCATCTTAGAGTACCACAGTCGGTCGACCGTTTTAAGAAGGGACTAAAAACCCACCTTTTTAACACAGCTTTTATCTCATTTCTCTGCCTTCTTGTTTTTAAATCCACTGCTTGCCTATCTGTTTTTATCCAGTGCTTTCATGCTTTTATTTCTATTTGTATCGATGTTTCTGTTTTATCTAGTGGTTATCTAGTGCGTGTCATGATTTCATTTCTATTTTAATTTTTTATTATATATTCTAACTTTCTATTTTTATTTTTTATTTTTTTTACTTATTTTTTATACTTTGTAGCACTTTGAGATTTTAACAAATGTAAAATGCGTTACAAATCATTTATTTCATTATTATTATTATTATTATTAAAAGTACCAGTCATGATTTTAGTCAGATTTTAGATTTTAGGTTCTGGGTGTTTGTTCTGTTGTGTTTATGTTATGTTACGGTGCGGATGTTCTCCCGAAATGTGTTTGTCTTTCTTGTTTGGTGTGGGTTCACAGTGTGGCGCATATTTGTAACAGTGTTAAAGTTGTTTATACGACCACCCTCAGTGTGACCTGTATGGCTGTTGACCAAGTATGCCTTGCATTCACTTGTGTGTGTGAAAAGCCGTAGATATTGTGTGATTGGGCCGGCACGCAAAGGCAGCGCCTTTAAGGTTTAATGGCGTTCTGTACTTCTCCCTACGTCCGTGTACCACTCCTTACAGCGGCATATTAAAAAGTCATACATTTTACTTTTTGAAACCGATACCGACAATTTCCGATATTACATTTTAAAGCATTTATCGGCCAATAATATCGGCAGTCCGTCATCTCTACAAATAGTACATTATATTTAAACCGCTGTCCTCATTTCTTGACCATTTTTTGTTCCTGCATGAGTTACTTCAAAAACATGCTCACAGCTTATACCAGGGGTCCCCGAACTACGGCCCGCGGGCCGGATCCGGCCCCCCAGCATCCAAAATCCGGCCCACAGGAAGTCCCAAGTAAAAAAAATGTTTTTTTTATTTTTTTTGTTTTTATTTCATCTTTCCTTTCTAATCCATTTTCTACCGCTTGTTACTCTTGGTGACTCCTAGCCGCTCAGGCAAGTCCATCCTTCCATCCATTTTCTACCGCTTATTCCCTTCCGGGTCGCGGGGGGCGCTGGAGCCTATCTCAGCTACAATTGCGGAAGACGGGCTACACCCTGGACAAGTCGCCACCTCATCACAGGGCCAACACAGATAGACAGACAACATTCACACTCACATTCACACACTAGGGCCAATTTAGTGTTGCCAATCAACCTATCCCCAGGTGCATGTCTTTGGAGGCGGGAGGAAGCCGGAGTACCCGGAGGGAACCCACGCAGTCACGGGGAGAACATGCAAACTCCACACAGAAAGATCCCGAGCCTGGGATCGAACCCCTGACTACTCAGCACCTTCGTATTGTGAGGCAGATGCACTAACCCCTCTTCCACCGTGCTGCCCTCTCAGGCAAGTCATATTGTCTAAAAATGAATTTTCCCATTGATAACGTGACAATGTTAAATGTTGATGAACATCAATATTAATTGATGTTAAATGACAAAACTGATTATAAAGACAATGTGTATATATATATATATATATATATATATATATATATATATATATATATATATATATATATATATATATATATATATATATATATATATATATATATATATGTATGTATGTGTGGGAAAAAAAATCACAAGACTATTTCATCTCTACAGGCCTGTTTCATGAGGGGGGGGTACCCTCAATCATCAGGAGATTTTAATGGGAGCATTCGCATACCATGGTTTATATAGGGCACAGAGTGGGTGGGTACAGGCTGGCCTAGGGGCGTGGTGATTGGCTCATGTGTTACCTAGGAGGTGTTTCCGTCTATGGCGGCATGTTGTTACAATTTCGCTGCGCTTTTTGAGGGATGACAGGTCTGGACGGTAAATAATAAACAGTTTCTCTTTCAAGCATAGGTTGCATCTTTTATTACCACTATTGTAAGGTGTGCTGGATGCAAGAATTTGCCATGTTATTGAATATTCAACATTATTGTCTTTGAGGTCCCAAATGTGTTTGCTGAGTTCTGTGGTATTTCGCAGGTTTTTGTTCCTGAAAGAAGCCTTGTGGTTGTTCCATCTGGTTTTGAATTCACCCTCGGTTAATCCTACATATGTGTCGGATGTGTTAATGTCCTTGCGTATTACCTTAGATTGGTAGACAACTGATGTTTGTAAGCACCCCCCGTTGAGAGGGCAATCAGGTTTCTTTCGACAGTTACAGTCTATATATATATATATATATATATATATATATATATATATATATATATATATATATATATATATATATATATATATATATAGGCAGCACGGTGGAAGAGGGGTTAGTGCATCTGCCTCACAATACGAAGGTCTTGAGTAGTCTTGGGTTCAATCCCGGGCTCGGGATCTTTCTGTGTGGAGTTTGCATGTTCTCCCCGTGACTGCGTGGGTTCCCTCCGGGTACTCCGGTTTCCTCCCACTTCCGAAGACATGCACCTGGGGATAGGTTGATTGGCAACACTAAATTGGCCCTAGTGTGTGAATGTGAGTGTGAATGTTGTCTGTCTATCTGTGTTGGCCCTGCGATGAGGTAGTGACTTGTCCAGGGTGTACCCCGCCTTCCTCCCGATTGTAGCTGAGATAGGCTCCAGCGACCCCAAAAGGGAATAAGCGGTAGAAAATGGATGGATGGATATATATATATATATATATATATATATATATGTATGTGTGGGGAAAAAAAATCACAAGACTATTTCATCTCTACAGGCCTGTTTCATGAGGGGGGGGTACCCTCAATCGTCAGGAGATTTTAATGGGAGCATTCGCATACCATGGTTTATATAGGGCACAGAGTGGGTGGGTACAGGCTGGCCTAGGGGCGTGGTGATTGGCTCATGTGTTACCTAGGAGGTGTTTCCGTCTATGGCGGCATGCTGTTACAATTTCGCTGCGCTTTTTGAGGGATGACAGGTCTGGACGGTAAATAATAAACAGTTTCTCTTTCAAGCATAGGTTGCATCTTTTATTACCACTATTGTAAGGTGTGCTGGATGCAAGAATTTGCCATGTTATTGAATATTCAACATTATTGTCTTTGAGGTCCCAAATGTGTTTGCTGAGTTCTGTGGTATTTCGCAGGTTTTTGTTCCTGAAAGAAGCCTTGTGATTGTTCCATCTGGTTTTGAATTCTCCCTCGGTTAATCCTACATATGTGTCGGATGTGTTAATGTCCTTGCGTATTACCTTAGATTGGTAGACAACTGATGTTTGTAAGCACCCCCCGTTGAGAGGGCAATCAGGTTTCTTTCGACAGTTACAGTCTATATATATATATATATATATATATATATATATATATATATATATATATATATATATATATATAAAAATAAATGATAAATGCGTTGTACTTGTGTTGACCCTGGATCTCAGGAAACAGAGTGGACCGACAGATGACATGGCACCCCAAACCATCACTGATGGTTTGGGTTGGTTTGGTTTGCATTTCCTTTGGAAATCGAGGTCCCAGAGTCTGGAGGAAGACAGGAGAGGCACAGGATCCACGTTGCCTGAAGTCTAGTGTAAAGTTTCCACCATCAGTGATGGTTTGGGGTGCCATGTCATCTGCTGGTGTCGGTCCACTCTGTTTCCTGAGATCCAGGGTCAACGCAGCCGTCTACCAGCAAGTTTTAGAGCACTTCATGCTTCCTGCTGCTGACCTGCTCTATGGAGATGGAGATTTCAAGTTCCAACAGGACTTGGCGCCTGCACACAGCGCAAAATCTACCCGTGCCTGGTTTACGGACCATGGTATTTCTGTTCTAAATTGGCCCGCCAACTCCCCTGACCTTAGCCCCATAGAAAATCTGTGGGGTATTGTGAAAAGGAAGATGCAGAATGCCAGACCCAAAAACGCAGAAGAGTTGAAGGCCACTATCAGAGCAACCTGGGCTCTCATAACACCTGAGCAGTGCCAGAAACTCATCGACTCCATGCCACGCCGCATTAACGCAGTAATTGAGGCAAAAGGAGCTCCAACCAAGTATTGAGTATTGTACATGCTCATATTTTTCATTTTCATACTTTTCAGTTGGCCAACATTTCTAAAAATCCCTTTTTTGTATTAGCCTTAATTAATATTCTAATTTTGTGACACACAGAATTTTGGATTTTCATTTGTTGCCACTTCAAATCATCAAAATTAAATGAAATAAACATTTGAATGCATCAGTCTGTGTGCAATGAATAAATATAATGTACAAGTTATACCTTTTGAATGCAATTACTGAAATAAATCAAGTTTTTCAAAATATTCTAATTTACTGGCTTTTACCTGTATATAGCCTGGCCCCCGGCCAAATTTTTTTTAACTCAATGCGGCCCCGAGTCAAAAAGTTTGGGGACCCCTGGCATATACAATTATTACAAATTACAATGTTTCTGTTTTGGTATTTTTTGCTTTTTTTGTTTGTTAAAATAATGACTTGCGGTGACGTGTTTTGAGCAGATGTGCAGTATCTCCGTCTCCCATTGGCCACTTGCGGGGCCTGTTTATGGCTTGGATGCAGGAGGGGCGGGGCTTGGGAGGAGGCGAGGCGCGAGGATGGAGAAGGACCCGGATGCTGATGCGAGTGATGCGAAGGAAGGAAGAGAGGCGAGAAATCATCGATTTACGGCAAGAAAACGCCAGGGGAGTGTGATACAACAGGGCCTATACACCTCATCCACTATCAGTTGGAGCGAAAGTGGTCGATAAATCGCGCGGGGATATTGCGGCGTGCACCTGTGCGTGTTGAGGGGGAAGCGGAGAAGATGCTGTGATATCGGCGGTGGGCTACACTCTCAGGGATGTAGGGTCGAGCGCTCGGGCGGGCAGACTGGGAGGGCAGCAGGACTTTACACGACGCCGGAATGCGTTTTTTTCGCCACCTTTTGAGGGAATGAGGCGTCTGTTTCCCGACAAGTGTACCCGTTTCTTGGTGGCGCACAATTTGAGGCGGTGTCGCTTCTTTTGACAGGCGGCCGCTGGGTCAAGGCGCCGAAAGCTAAAGCTAGCCTCGTTGCTGTGTGGGAGAGCGGCGGCGAGGCTACACTAACTCGCATGTTTGTTGCACTTGGAAGGAGACAAACAAAAAATAGGCCTGACAGTGAAAGAAATATTCACTAGTGCTTCATTATTTGCTTTGATGGTTCAATGTGATACTTCTTAAAATGCGTCTTTTAACAGCCGTCATATAGCTACCTAACTAGATGCTAGTTATGCAAATAAGCTAATGCTTCAACTCATTAGTTTGCCATGTTTACGTTCATTCCTCTGTTGTGTCCGCCTGTCCGCTTTAAGCCAGCACCACCGAGCTGTTAATCAGCACACTCCATAAGTGCAGGTCGTCAGGGTTTAAATGGAGATAATAGACTTTCCTCCATATCTCCAGATATGATGACAACAACACCCCGGATAAGCTCACAATAATTGCAATAATAGTGTAAGTGTGCCTCAAGCAGAGCAGTATGAGTAAGGAGCTGTCCCTGAGTCAGTCCGCTCAATATGTTGGGCCCTATCGACTGGAAAAAACCCTGGGAAAGGGGCAGACAGGTGAGTGGACGGTGATGGAATGGTCAGGCCGCATTTTAACACAAGATAACTGGTCTTTTTTGTCTTCTTTTAGGACTGGTCAAGCTGGGCATCCACTGCATCACGGCTCAGAAGGTCG